>NC_048300.1:61445686-61626049 GCF_013100865.1 Trachemys scripta elegans | reverse complement strand
TTCACTCTAGTAAACATATTCTTACTGATTTAGCACTTTCACCCATGGCTGAAAACGGATCATGTATGACAACTGAAGCATACTTCTGCTAACAGGTATCAGCATTCCTCACATACATTTTGACAGTTTAACTGACCATCATTAACCAATGTAAATAGGTTGTGGCAATATGCCAAACACTAATGCACATTGGAATCAACTGCAAAAGCAATATTAGAGAAGTTTAAAACATTTTACAACTCTGCTCTGTATTTTCCAGATATCAATGAATGTGAAGGATCTGAACTCTGTTTGCCACATGGGGAATGCCTAAATACAGATGGTTCTTTCCTTTGCATTTGTGAGCAAGGCTTTTCAGTTTCTACAGATGGCCAAACATGTGAAGGTGAGATGAGTAGTGATACCAAAGTGAATTTCACCCTGTAGCCATATGCCACAGAAATGATTTTTTGTAGTTTAAGTGCTTATGTTGCTAAAAACATTTCAAACAACATAAAAGCTGTTGTCTTCCTCATTTGAAGCACCTAAAGCTGCGTTACATTTTTTAAAGAGAATCTAGAGAACTAAGTATTAAATGCTATGCTAATGCAATATTGAATGTGCATAGTTAGTCACAAGAAGTTAAGAAATGCAAAAATTAAAGGCCAGATTCTTGCTCATGTAAGTGATCCCATTGATTGTATGAAACTAGTTGGGTAAATAAGGTGGTCACAATTTGGCTGTAAGATTCCAAAACCAACATTAATATAGCAACCTTGCATATAAAGTATTTGGTGTTTTATATTCTTATTTTTCTGGTAAACATGTAGCTTAATATTACTGTTCGTGTCATAAAATGTATAGTATGAAATGTACAGAACAAGCAGCAAGACTGAGTGAATGTTAGAAACTCAACTTCTGCTTTTCTTGTCTTTTGGTGACTAACTGTGGAACCTTAATGCTTTATAATATTTAATAAATTAAACTGCAATGTGTGGGGGATTTAATTGAAAAAGGAAAGAAAGTGATGGAAGGAGAGAGAGAGAATAGAATAAAGAAATGGAAAAAGGTGAGGGAGAAGCAAGAAGACACACAGCTGTAAAGTGGGGAAACTATTCATAGCTGGAAAATGTTTCCTTTATTTTAAAATCCCATGGTGGGGGTGGAAGGAGAGAATTGGTCACAAAATGCACATAAATTAGAGGGAGTATTCAGACTCTTGGTAAGTTTTAAGTGTGACCATTATTGCTACAAAGTTTAGGCACCGTTAATTTAGGGCTTCTCAAATCTTTTAGCAGTAAAACCTTAACTTTTTAATGTTCTGATTGTTCTATTTTTGAAACAATAAAACCTTGTTTGTAATATGTTTAAAAATACAGACATGGAGAAAATATTCCTGCAGTAGAAATAAATCAAATTGGAAATCCTGGTTAATTTCTGTTTGCATGGGGCTATTTTAAAATCCTGTTTTAGTGCTTTAGACATTTTAAAATTTCTTTTCAGAGCTACAAATAGTTCTTCAAATTAGCATTTTCAATTTTAAACCAAACTCATACATCCCCCTCTTTTTTCCCCTCCCCCTTCTCACATGCATACACACACACATATGTAGATCTTTTTCATAAATGGTAGTAAAAACAGTTCCAGTAATAACAATGGTGAGAAACCTCAACCACAGGCATGGAAAGTTTGCAGATGAGGTGCACTTGGGGTTTTGTTTGGCTCCAACATAACAAAGTGTCCTGTTGCTGATTGAAAGCACACACTTGCCAGTGGTGCTGCTCTACTGTCCTTACGGCGAATTTAAAAAAAAGAGATTTATGATCCATAATACACAGAAAACATTATTTTTGCCATCAACAAAGCAAAAAGTAAAAGTTCCGCCAACCAGATTAAGAATGGACATTCATATAGATACATGGACTATTCAGTCCAGAAATATTGTGAAACATATAACAACGATTCAAGAGAAATAAAACCAAAATTAAACAATGCGAACAAACAACAAAACCAGCAGGCATCTTGAGAAGCAGTTCTAGAGAATGCACGAATAGCAGAAATACTGGATAGAGTTATAAGCAGCTTTTGTGTTGGAAACTAGGGGAGATGGACTTCAGACACCCAACCAGCTTCTCCACTCCAAATGTTAGTGTTGGAGGCCAATTAACCCATGTAAGCTTATTTACACATGGTGCCACCCCATCAGTCTACTCAGGGCTGGTACAAAGACCTTCTCTGCAGTGGAGAGGGCATGTGGAGACCTCCTGCTTGGTTACTGTATTCATTCCCCCCACCTTGTGAAAGATATACCGGGGGGGAAATTGAAGTAATTTTTGTCTAGCATATAATATACCTGCTGTAGTAATAGCTAATAAAGCCAAATATGCTGTTGGCAATGGGATATTGCTGTACTACCATGAAGAGATGGGAGTCAAATATTTAGAACTGGTATGGCACCAACCATCTTGTCAGTGCTCAGTAATTAATAGTAGCATGAACTGAAAGAGCCATGCTTTTCCTGCCATTAGAATAGCCTTGTCAAGTAGAGAAGAGACAGTGGATCTGAAGAGTTCTGGGGGTGGGATGCATTTTTATGATCTCAAACAATGAGAATACTTCAAAGTTCTCCCAGAATCCAGACTGCTAAAATTATTCATGTAAAATTGTGCAGGATATATAGACTCCATCCAGTGTTTAGCAGGGAAAGGGTTAAATGTCTTCAGTTTCTAAACAAGAACACTATAGTAG
Organism: Trachemys scripta elegans; assembly: GCF_013100865.1. Lineage (NCBI taxonomy): Eukaryota > Metazoa > Chordata > Testudines > Emydidae > Trachemys > Trachemys scripta. The sequence goes on along the minus strand of NC_048300.1, from coordinate 61,623,322 downwards.
GTGTCTTCCTCACTGTAGAGGATAAGGAAGAAGTCAGAAAGGTTTAAACTAAACACTCTATACCACAAGAACAAAACAAAACTCTATGTTAAAGGAACATTATCAAGGTTGCAAAGTCAAACACTCAAAAAGTTCAGCAATGCCCGAATTAAACAACAACCTCAACTAAATAAAAACAGTAGCTACTAGTTTTAGGGGTCCCACAAAAACAATGAGGCAGTCTGGCTGGGTCTGTGCCAGTTAATTAACCAGACTATTCCTGGAGATGTGGTGGCATCATTCATGATGATGATTATGTGTACAAAGTTAATCTTAATTACAGACAAAAAGAGAGACAGATTTTTAACCAAATAGAAAAAGATGAAATCAGAAGATTGATATCCAGGCATCTAAATAATATTTATAAACAATGGAGAGTAAAATAAAAAGTGCAAAACCCATTAACCATGATTCACAGGTAACTGGTGATGTATATGGGATACAGATCAGGCAGTATATTTGACACTGGGAAATGTACTTTAATAACTTGACTAAGCAAGGCTGCTTATAGTCTCCTGAAGCAGTAATAATCCTTTTCATTTATAATTGGCTGCTGTATGCAATCATTTTAATTTTAAAAAATAATGAAAATGTAAAGATCTAAATCTGAAAAAAGCTTTCAAGCAGACACCAATCACTTCAGTTCTGGTTTTTGAATGTCCATAATTTTCAGAATTCAGTTTAACATAAAATTAAAAAAAAAAAAACCTATAACATTCCAGGTACTGTAAGAGGATGTGGCTTCCAGCTGCGGAAGCTACTGTTCTTCACACTAGTTGCCTTTGTGAATTTTACTTCTAGATAAGTGAACGAGAATAGCTGTTTATATCATCAGAGTAGGGACTAACTGGATTTAGCTGCCTTTAGTAATGTGGAAAGAAGATTTTCCATCTCTCTGGGTTGTTTTCTTACAAGTTCAGATGTTTTCTGGAAAGTTAAAAACAACAACATAAGATGATTAAGGAGCTTGTGTGGTTTAATCCTGGTCTTGAGTCTTTATGGCTATTGGCCAAAGTAAACTGCACAGCTGTGTAGACTCTACCCTCTTCCAAGGAGTAAATCAAACCTTTGTAGTAACTGTGGTATTCCATCACTGCCCCCTTCCCAGGAGCTGAATCTGGTGATCAGGCTTGACAGAGTTTCCTAATAAGGAGACTCTTGGAAGTAACATTGGGGGACTCATTAGCTTTCCATTGAGCTTGTTGAGATTCTTGCAAACGTTCTTCCCTAGCCGACTGTTGGCCAGCTTCGGCAGCAATAAGTCATGGCAGCATCCTCGGTGCTAAGCAGCAGCCCTGTCCTGATACCTAAGCCTCTCCTCTAGTCCTGGCAACTCTCAATTCTGTCCCCAGCGCCACCCCAGTGCCTCTTCTGGGACACCCCACCCCCAGCATCTCCCCTCTCTGTGCCAAGAACCGACACACACGTAGTAGCTCCCAACACCTCTAAGTGCTACCATAACATGTTTGTATCTTTCAGCCCACCGGAGCTCCCCACCCTCTCTGCTCCTTCCCTACTCCACTTGGTATCTGTCATCCTTCTGAGCTGTCGGGGGACTTTGGTGAAGAATAGATCTTTCTAAAACAAAAAAAAATGGAAATTCATACACAAAAACCACTATATTGTGTATCAGTTAAGGCTATTGTACACACAAAATACCTACCACAAACCTCAACATTGGGGAAATGAGAAGTTACGTGATTAAAAATACATAATTTCTACCCCTCCATCCAGACACCTTACTCCATCCAGACACTTACATAGCCATTGTTCACCACAGACCACACATCACAACCTTAACTGGGCCCTTGCTGGGAAGAGGAGGAGGTTTTGGGAAGGAGGAGCAGGAACTCTGGCACTCCTCTGGGGCCATGGGTATGGTCCAGTAAATGTGCAAGTGAATTCCTCCAATGCAGTGTGCAACGGCCATCATCACAGACATACTAGACCTCAACTTAAATAATATTCTGCCGTGAAGTTGGAAACTCCATCCTTGACCTGTCAAAAATAAACCCAGAATAAATGCATGGCACTTTCCAAAATGGGCCACCTTTTTGGTGAATACTTAATGGTTTTCTAGCAAGCTTTGACACCCCTCTCACATGTGCTGAAGTAAACAGATTGGGGTCCTCGCCATAATGTATCCACCCTGACCATGAGGCTAAAGCAGTGACCCAGAACTTGAATGGAAAACAGAGAAACCTCTTCCTTAAGCCAGAGATGCACATCACCATCACCACATGAAATAGCCACCCAGCAATACTTCACGTGGCCATCTAAACACTGTATTCAAAATCCTAGTTATTCTAACTGCCCCCTCATCGTTACTGTTATTGTTATTTATTAGGAGTATTATGGAAGTACCTAGAGGTCTCAGCCAATATTGAGGCTCTTTTGTGCTAGGCACTATACTGTACAAACATGTAGAAGGAAGCAGTCCCTGCCCTGGAAAACTTACAATCTGAATAGAATTCAGTGCAATTTAAGCAGATACCTAAATTTAATCACATCTTTAGGTGCTTTCCTGAAAGCAAAGTTTCCCTTAATTTGGACTCAAGTGCTTTGCTGAATAGGTATAGGCTTAAGTACATGCTTAAATATTTTGCTGATTTGAGGCATTCCTTTTAAAGATCTTGTTATGCAGGGACTCAGTCCTGCACTCATTACTCAGATAAAACTCTTACTGATTTCAGATCAGTAGGAGTTTTGATTAAGGAATGCAGAACTGGCATTGGATTTTGAAATATATCATAATTACAAAGCTACATTTTAATTGTATAGACATATGGTATCTTCGTTACTTATGTTCCCCCACTTTTGTCTCCATGTAGCAAGATGTTTGCCCATTACAAGCCACATGCTTTACAGGGTGATTAAAGCAACAAATGCCCTTTCCGGCTGTAAAACAGGAGGCCTTTGAGTGAGCTGTCTAGACAAGGAAAAATATTTGGTGCTTGGACCCTCTCTGTAGGTTCCCAGTCACTCACTGTATGAGTCAGTCATGTTCAGACTGTGTACTTTTAAAAACAAAATCATCCTCTGTGGATGTGTTATATATTTAATTAGGACACTTGTTGCAATGATGGATTTTGTTTCTGCTGCTTTTCAGTCAATGACCTCACTTTACCTTTTGAGAACAGACTTATATGATCCTTTCCCATCTGTTTTCTTTAATATATAGCTATTAAGAAAAAAGGATACTGTAATTTATACAATTTTAAATCCCTAGTTCTTGTCTTCTCTATGTAGACTTTTAATAGGATAACTGTGTTCTGTGGCTCAGGAATCCCTGTTATTAAATTGTAACTGGCCACTGGAAATGTATGCAGTGCATTGCTTTGTATTGTCTTATACACTTGGCTCTCCATCCTATATTCCTTACTCAGACAGAATTCTCATTTGACCTGAATGGAAGTTTTGTCTGAATAAAGAGTGCAAGATCATGACCTTTTTCTAAGACCACGTGTACAAAACTCTGCAAACCACAATATGAGGTTAACAGATAAAATAAGATCTTATTCTCAGTAGAAAGAAGAGACAGTCAGAAAAGTGCATCTGTAAGTGCATGTATCCTGGGTCTCTCATAGTACACTTGCTTTTGCTTTTCTGACTATAGTGGATACATCTTTAATAATAATTGTCCTATGGTTATGGTGATTGGTTAGGAGATGGAAGTATTTGGAATGCAAGACAAGTTTTTGACCTCTCAACCTTGATCATGTTTCTTTAACACTATAATACAGACACACGTATTGGCTACTCTTACTGCTCTGTTTATTTTACTGATTTTTTTGTTGTGATGTTGAACAGTTCAATAACCAATTTTTTGACAGACCATTCCCATTCCTATTATCACATTCAATTCCTGTGAGATAAATGTATTAATGATAGTATTCTTTACCAAAGACAAATAACCATTTTCAAGATTAATTACTGTGGTATTTTTCCTTGATCTGTTTAATAAATCAAGATAAAAAGAATTATATTAAAAACATGTATTGGCAAAAATCAATCGTCTATTGACTAACTACTGATAAAGTCTTATTATCGCATGTTTCCAAGTAATATTACCTTCAATAGTAAAATATTCTTGTGGCAATCCAAGCTATAAGTGAAAAAAATTATACCAAATACAATAATAAATATAACAATAAAAGTATTTCTAAATTTCAGAGCAATGTTGGAAACTTTACATTAACATAAGTATACATTTTACACATACTTACATAAGTTTTATATACATTAATAGAGAGGATAATTAAACAGAACAGCTTAGGAGAGAAAGTGGTAAATTCTCCACCACTTGGAGTCTTTAGAACAAGATTAGGTATCTTTCTAAAAGATACATTGTGGTGGAACTAGAAAGTATTGAGCTTCATGCAGGAATCACTGGGTGAAGTTCTGACCTACGGTATGTTATAAAGGAGGTCAGACTAGATCGGCGTAGGCAACCTATGGCACGTGAGCTGATTTTCAGTGGCACTCACACTGCCCGGATCCTGGCCACTGGTCCAGGGGGCTCTGCATTTTAATTTAATTTTAAATTAAGCTTCTTAAACATTTTAAAAGCCTTATTTACTTTACATACAATAGTTTAGTTATATATTATAGACTTATAGAAAGAGACCTTCTAAAAATGTTAAAATGTATTACTGGCCCGCAAAACCTTAAATTACAGTGAATAAATGAAGACTCGGCACGCCACTTCTGAAAGGTTGCCGACCCCTAGACTAGATGAACAGAGTAATCCCTTCTGGCCGTAGAAGTCTATGAGGAAGACTCTCCACCCGCTCCAGTCCCTTTATGCCATGTAAAGAGGCCGAAACAGCATAGAGGGGCTCTGAAGGTCCTAGATCCAGCTGAGGGAAAATTCCTTTAGAACACCATCTGAGGCAGACAACAAGAGGCTGTTCTCCAAGTACTCCTTCACAAGACTCTGCACAGGGATGGGAGTGGGGCTATGAGTGGGATGGGTGTGTTGGGTGGAACCATAGCCTGTAGCACTGCAGAGATTCTGGGTAGTACTGCTGCCATAGGCAGGCAGTGAACGCATAGGCGCCGACTCCATGGTTGCTGCGGGGCTGGAGAACCCCCGGGGAAAAATTAGTGGGTGCTCCACACCCACCGGCAGCCAAGCTCCCCCTGCTCCCACCCCCTCCTCCTTCCCTGAGCATAGCCTCCCCGCTCCTCCCCCTCGCAGCGCTTCCTGCCCGCTGCCTAACAGCTGTTTGGCGGCACTTAGGACTTTCCAGGAGGGAGGGGAACTAGTGGGGATGTGGTGCTCTTGGGGGAGGAGGCGGTAAAGAGGCAAGGCAGGGGCGGGGACTTTGGGGAAGGGGGTGGAATTGGGGCGGGGTGGGGCAGGGGTGGGGCCAAGGGTGGGGGGGATCGAGCACCCATGGGGCAGAGGGGAACTCGGAGCCTATGAGTGAAAGGCTGCCAAAATTTAGGCAGCCATTGAGGGATAGTGATCAAGTGATTCAGAGACCTTAGATTTCCTTGACCCCTTTCAATTGGACTTTAGATCTGGGTATTTTTAAGAGATTTTATTGATATAATTGCTCAATGATCTCTTTCGGGAGATGAACAAGGTGTATCTTTCCTGATTTTTTTAGGCCTTTGGTATTGTAAATGATGAGGTGTTGTTGACATCTCCGAACACTGGGAGAGGTAGACAGAGCTGCACTTGAATGTCTCCATTCTTTCCTTCCTGAGATTTACCAAAGAGTAACATTGTGGAAATGCTTATCTGTCCAAAGGATTCTCTTCTATGGGGTGGTTCAAAGTTCTGTTTCGTCAACTTTCCAGCCGAATGAATATGTAAGGCCTTTAGTGGAGATAGCGAGAATGAGTATAGGTGCCATCAATATGAGGTTGCTCGGGAAAGAGATGTTGAATTCCATTCCCAGGGGTTTTTTTTCTTGGAATCCTTCTGTAATTTACTTTTTTCTCAGTTTCTGTATGTTTTAATGTGCACAACTAATTTCACATACAGCTACAGCCTAAACTTGGCGCTTTTTATAAATTAAAAAGAATCACTTCGTTCACCACTGAAATTCAGCCACCTCAGCAGCAGAACACTGAAGGTGTTTCACAGTGGACAGCATCACTACTCAACATTTACAATAGCTTTTAGAAACGGAATGCAGAAATAACTTCTCCATTTGAAATTGCAGGGGTGATTTAAGATGGCAGAATGTAATAACCCAAACTGGGATTTAGCCAGGATACTGGGGTTAACATTCTTACTCCTGAAAAACATGCCGTGAGATTTTTAATGACCACAAGTGGTCAGGACTTTGGTTTTAGGTCTTATTTTGAATGGAGATTAATATATTCACAGTACTCATAATACACTTATGATACCAGACTGCTCTCTGCCACAAGAGAGCAATTGAGTCAGTCAGGAGAGCAGACTTACTCAGCACAGTACTCTAGGATGCTCACTAGGGAGGGCAACAAACCAAAAATAGGAGCTACACACTAAGACCTCAATTCTGAAAATACTTCTGCACCTTAAAAATTTGACACACCTGAATAAGGCTGTTCATTTGTATAAATCTACAGAATTAGTGCCTAAAGGCCCGATCTGCAAATCTTTATTACTGGCACCTGTGCAGAAGGCCAACATAAATAAATGGAGATATACCTATCTCATAAAGCTGGAAGGGACCCTGAAAGGTCATTGAGTCCAGGCCCCTGCCTTCACTAGCAGGACCAAGTACTGATTTTGCCCCAGATTGAAGGGGCAAAGGATTGAACTCACAACCCTGGGTTTAGCAGGCCAGTGTTCAAACCACTGAGCTATTCCTCCCCCTAAACATAAGGTCCATACTACTCTTTAAGTCCCACTTATGCGCTCAAAAGCACATGCTTATGTTCCATTGATTTCAATGAGACTTAAATACTTTTTTTAAAGTTAAGCATGTGTGTTGCTGAATTAGGGCCTCAGTGTGCTGGCCTTTTCCACAGGCATGAACTTCACCCATATTTTTTACTATTTAATACTAAAATGATGGACACCATAGAAAACACTAAAAGAGAGAGATCCATTTACAAGTATTGTATTATTTACAGTGATTTTTATTGGATCAAGCTCTAATATTGTGGAGAGGGAGATGGCTAGAATTTGCCAGTCCTGCATAAAATGTCGCCCATAAATTAAATTTAGGAAGTTGTTGTTTCAGTGTTTGTCTATCTGCATGCAGCTGTTATAATAGAGTAAATCTGAAGCATGTATGTGCATCGCTATTATTATATTGTTCTAGAAAAGTGCACTTATAGATGCTCATAAGTTAATTATCTGTAGAGTATTATGTGACTAGTGATATTTTTGTTTCTTGTCCTTTGTGTTTGTTTCCCTTAACATCTACAGATACACTAACTGTATCTACTTGTAGAGATGTAATTGTCTACCTGTCAAACTGCCTTTGTATTGTGTCTGATGTTAAAATGTCTTATTTGCAGATGTTGATGAATGTTTTAACAACACTCTATGTGGCAGTCATGGGTTCTGTGAAAATACACCTGGTTCCTACCGCTGCCTCTGTTACCAGGGGTATCAGGATCCACAGGATGGCCAAGGGTGTGTGGGTGAGTTTTTAGATTTTATAATCAATACTGCATCACCCCAGTGATGAAAAACTGATTTAAAAGAAAATTTATTTCTTCATAAAATTATTTGTCTTCCATCATTTTGTGTTAAATTTGCACCATTTCAGAGTAACACAGGACTCAAATATGTCTTTCTCACTAAACCCAGTAAACCATGTGGGTACTTACTGTGTATCTGTTTAAGGAGAACCTGTTTTTAGGATTGGAATGGAAACCAACCGCAAATAAGCTGAGCCACTCCTTTTATCTATTTAAAAAAAAACCCACTATTTCTGCAAATGTCAGGCCATTCACAAATATAAATCATAATGGATTGAAATTAATACTTCAGCTTATTTAAGTGCAACATCTGTTTAGTCTCTTAGTTGACTAGCCAGAACTCTGTACTACCTCCTACAGGAAATATAGTCTGGCGTGTGGTACAGCCTGTCTGAGTTAAACAGCATACCTCCTTAGAAACAGTATGTTTGAACAGGTTTTAACATTACCTTCAAGCTCCAGGAAAGACACCTATCACTGTGAAAAGATGTGAGAATTCCATAAATGTGTAAATATTGTAGATTTCTCCAGTGAGTAATAGATTTACAAATCTGTTGTTAATAGTGGTAGTTGGACCTGAGCACCATCTGAGGCAGCACAAGTCACTAATATAAAATTAATACCAGATCAACAAAAGGTATTCATTAAGCAATTTCTTCAAACTAGATTCAGGATGAAACACATTTGCCAGTAACACTAAGCTGAATGAAAACAGAGGGGAGTGAAAGAGTGGCAAAAAAAAGTTGTTTTTTTTAATATATATTCAGTAAAAAATGGTTTTACTGAAAAATTATTCTGGTCCTCTTTTGGGGCTCAGCTTGCAAGGTGCTGAGTATTCTAACCCCCATTTAAACAGAAAAACAGAGTTTTAGACCTTAAATTATTTTTCATTAAAATGCGACATTTACTCCTATTACAATCTGGTGTGGGAGCACTACTACAGAGAGAGCCAGTGCTGCTTTTGAAATTTATTTCAGTGTGACAGACCCGATTCACAGCACTCCCTTCACACAACTCAGGCAGGCAGCACAAAGAGAGCTTTGGAGGGGATTCCTTAGGACCGAAAACTATCAATAACTGGAGGGAAATCCATAGAAGCCATAAAGCCAGCATAGCTGGCTCCTGTGCTACCCATCCATTGCAGCCCTAAAATAATATGGGATAAGGGAGAGTGGCCAGAGTTCATGGTGTCCAACTGTTCCCAGATGATGGGAACCAAGGCCAGTATTAGAACAATAATGGACATAAAATTAGGGAGGCATAACCAACAAGCCCCACCCTTGTCGAGAGGCTACACAACAGAAAACCCAATAATAATGGGGGATTTGAACTATCCCCATATTGACTGGGTACATGTCACCTCAGGGCAGGATGCAGAAATATAATTGCTAGATACCATTAATGACTGCTTCTTGGAGCAGCTAGTCCTGGAAGCCCCTAGGGGAGAGGCAATTCTTGATCTAGTCCTAAGTGGAGCACAGATTCTGGTTCAAGAGGAGAATTTAGCTGAACCACTTAGTAATAGCTATTATAATGTATTTAAATTTAACATCCTTGTAGGGAAGGAAAATACCAAAGAAACCCACCACAATAGCATTTAACTTCAAACACAAAAATGAGGAGGCTAATTAAATAGAAAGTAAAAGGAACAGTCACAATAGTGAAATATGCCTGCAAGCTGCATGGAAACTATCTAAAAACAACATAATACCATCTCAAACTAAATGTATACCTCCAAGTCAAAAACAAACAAAAACAGTAAGTAGACAAAAAAATGCCACCATGGCTAAATGACAGTGTAAAAGAGGCAGTTAGAGACAAAAAGATCTTCTTTAAAATTGGAAGGGAAATCCTACTGAGGAAAATAGAAAGGAGTATAAACTCTGGCAAGTGAAGGGTAAAAATATAATTAGGCCAAAAAAGAATTTTAAGAACAACTAGCAAAAGAGAAGAATTAACAGAAAAAAATTCTTTAAGTACATCAGAAGCAGGAAGCCACTGGACGATTGAGGAGCTAAAGGAGCACACAAGGAAGACAAAGCTGTTGCAGAGAAGCTAAATGAATTATTTGCATTGGTCTTCACTGCAGAGGATATGAGGAAGATTCCCACAGCTGAGCCATTCTTTTTAGGTGACAAATATGAAGAACTGTCCCAGATTGAGGTGTCAATAGAGGAGTTTGGGGAATAAATTGATAAATTAAATGGTAATAAATGACCAGGACCAGATGATGTTCACCCAAGAGTTCTAAAGGAACTCAAATATGAAATTGTAGAATTACTAACTGTGATAATAGCAGTTTTAAAGCAGCCTCTGTACCAGATGTCTGGAGGGTAGCTAATGTAATGGCAATTTTTAAAAAAGGCTTCAGAGACAATCCTGGCAACGGTAAGCCTAGCTTCAGTACCAGGCAAATTGGCTGAAGCTATAGTAAAGAACAGAATTATCAGACACATAAATGAACATAATACTTTGAGGAAGAGTCAATACAGTTTTTGTAAAGAGAAAGCATGCTTTACCAATCTATTGGAATTCTCTGAGGGTGTGAATGAGCATGTGGACAAAGGCAATCCAGTTGATATAATGTATTTGGACTTTCAGAAAGCCTTTGACAAGGTGCCTCACCAAAGGCTCTTTAGCAAAGTAAGCAGTCATGGGATAAGAGGAAAGGTCCTGTCATGGATCAGCAACTGGTTAAAAGGTAGGAAGAAAAGGGTAGGAATAAATTGTCAGTTTTCACAGTGGACAGAATTAAATAATGGGGTCCCACAAGGATCTATACTGGGACCTGTGCTGTTCAACATACTCATAAATGATGTGGAAAAGGGGCTAACTGTGTGATGGCAAAGTTTGCAGACGATACAAAATTACTCAGGATAGTTAAGTCCAAAGCTGACTGCAAAGAGTTTAAAAGGGATCTCTCACTAAACTGAGTGACTGGACAACAAAATGGCAGATTACATTCAATGTTGATGAGTGCAAAGTAAAGCACATTTGAAAACATAATCCCAACTATACATATAAAATGATTGGGTCTAAATAAGCTGTTTTCACTCAAAAAAGACATCACTGTGGATAGCTCTCTGAAAACATCTGCTCAATGTGCAACTTCAGTCAAAAAAGCCAACAGACTATTAGGAGCCATTAGGAAAGGAATAAATAATAAAACAGAAAATATCATAATGCCACTATATAAATCCATGGTACACTCACATCTTGAATACTGTGTTCCATTCTGGTCCCCCCATCTCAAAAAGATATATTAGAATTGGAAAAAGTACAGAGAAGGGCAACAAAATTATTAGGGGTATAGAACAACTTACAAAGGAGAAGAGATTAAAAAGACTGAGATTGTTCAGTTTAGAAAAGAGATGACTAAAGAGGGAAACAATAGAAGTCTATAAAATGGTGAATGGCTTGGAGAAAGTGAATAAGGAAGTGTTATTTACTCCCTTCACCTAATACAAGAACCAGGGGTAACTCAATGAAATTAAGAGGCAGCAGGTTTAAAACAAACCAAAGGAAGTACTTCTTCACACAACGCACAGTCAATCTGTGGAACTCATTGCCAGGGGATGTTGAGAAAGCCAAAAATATACATGGGTTCAAAAAAGAGTTAGATAAATTCATAGAGGATAGCAGAGCCAGTGCTAGCCCATTGAGAGCCTAAGCAGAAATATTTTTGCCCTCCCACGACAATACTAAAACAAGCAAGTTCTTATAATAAAAAGCAAATTGCGGGGGGGTGGGGGGAGTGCTCTTGATCTGCTCAGGGCCTTAAGAAATTGCTTAGTCTGCTTATGGGGCTAGTGCCAGCTCTGGAGAATAAGTCCATCAACTGCCAGAAGCTGGAACTGGTTGACAATGGATGGGTCACTTGATAATAGCCCTGTTCTGTTTATTCCCTCTGAAGCACTTGGCACTGACCACTCTCAGAAGACAGGATACTGGGCTAGATCAGTGGTTCTCAACCAGGACCTCGGCGCCCTGGAGGGCTGCGAGCAGCTTTCAGGGGGTCCGCTAAGCAAGGTCAGCATTAGACTCGCTGGGGCCCAGGACAGAAAGCCAAAGCCCGGGACCCTGAGCCCCTCCACATAGGGTTGAAGCCTGAGCAACTTAGCTTCATGGGGGCCCCTGTGGCCTGGGGCCCCAGGCAATTGCCCTGCTTGCTACCTCTTAACGCTGGCCCTGGCTTTTATATGCAGAAAACCAGTTGTTGTGGCACAGGTGGGCCATGGATTTTTGATAGCATATTGGGTTGGGCCTCCGCAAAAAAAGGTTGAGAACCTCTGGGCTAGATGGACCATTGGTCTGACCCAGTATGGTCATTCTTATGTTGTGTTCTCCCTCCACTACACTGGATGTATCTCACTCACAGCAGAGAATCTGGCCTTATGAACTGTTCTTAAAACAGATTGGCCTTTGTACACAATTTGTACTTCATTAGAACTGTATCATGACTGTTCAGTTTATGGCTTTTATCAGATTCTGCTTCAAGCTGTCAATAGGCCTTTTCAACTTAGTTTGTACTTTATTTCTCTAAGGATTCATAGAAATAGAAAAAAGACCTTTATTGTTGTGCATTCTCTTTCACATAAATTAATTTGTGGGATAAAATCATAATTTGTAAAGAGTTCTGATTTTTAACTCTTTACTGATAGAAACCTGAGAGAGGTTACTGGTTATATCAGGGGTGGGCAAACTTTTTTGGCCCGGGGGCCACATCTGAGTGAGTGTAATTGCATGCAGGGCCACGAATGTAGGACTGGTGCAGGGGGTTGGGGTGCAGGAGGGAGTGCGGTGTGCAGAAAAGGGCTCAGGGTAAGGGGTTGGGGCACAGGAGGGATGCGGGGTGTACAAGGGGTCTCAGGGCTGGGTGTTGGGGACTCAGGGTGGGGGGTTGGGGTGCAGGAGTGGGGTGCAGGAGTGGTGCGGCAGGGGGCTCAGCGCAGGGAGCTGGGGTGCAGGAGGGGTTCAGGGTGCAGGCTCCGGTCCGGCGCCGCTTATCTTGAGCGGCTCCAGGATGGCAGCGGCATGCAGCAGGGCTCAGGCAGGCTCCCTGCTTACCCTAGCCCCGTGCCATGACACTCCTGGAAGCAGCCGGCACCACATCCCCGCGGCCCCTGGAGGGGGCAGAGGGCTCTGTGCGCTGCCCTCACCTGCGAGTACCTTCCCCGAAGCTCCCATTGGCCACGGTTCCCCGTTCCCAGCCAATGGCATTGGGAGCTGCGAGGGGCGGTGCCTGCAGGTGAAGGCAGTGCACAGAGCCCTCTGCCTCTCTCCCCTCCCCCAACCCCTCCCCGGGGACGCAGGGCTGTGGTGCCAGCCACTTTCGTGAGCGGTGCGGGGCCCGTGGCGCCACGGGGGTTGCAATCCCGCGGGACAGATCCAAAACCCTGACAGGTCAGATCCAGCCCGTGGGCCGTAGTTTGCCCACCCCTGGGTTATATGGTATATGGATAACTCCTGATACCACTCACATCAATGGCAAAAATTCCCAATGACTTCAATAGGACTAGGAGCTGACTCTAAAAATCAGAATGCATAAATGCTTTTTAAAGCAAATATCTGTCTATTTCTTAGTTAATGGCTTGGGGGGGGTTATTATTAAACATGTTGACAGTTTGCTTTAGTTTTTCTGTGCCTGCAACTTCTAGTTTGACCTTGTTGAGACCCTGATGCCACTGAAGTCAGCAGAACTATTCAGGTGCTTAAAATGAAGCAGATGCATAATAGTTTGCAGGTTCAGATCCGACTGAGCTCTGTATTCTGAATAGGAGTCATTTGCACAGTATAGCCCATCAGTCATGAAGCAGTGAGTATTTCCTTGATTTTTATATAGTTTATTTTATAACAACTGGGTGTTGCCAACTAGTAGACGTCTGTGGTTACCTACAGAATTATGGAGGTATCAGTAGTGACTACATAGTAAAGATTGCATTGAGAATTTAAATAACAATAGGGATAAAATCCCTATCTTAAACAAATGATTTCATTGAGTTTCCAAATTCTGCACACTATCTCTTCCTGGGCAAAGGGAGTTTTCTATAATGTTTCCTCTGCCAGCGTTACTAAATCTTTTAGAAAACAAATACTTTAAAATGCTCTCTTACAAATATGGTCCTGACAACCCTCACCTTTGTTCAACTCCCTTTAGCTAGACAACCGCAGCTCCTACAAACTCCAAGCTAAACATGCACATTCTGATAATGTCTCCCAAGTGGGCCAGTTGGGAATTTATATGTAAAACATTCTAAATGATCCTCCTAATTTGGCAAAACCTATTCTAGTAATGCCCGGAGTACCTAGAGCTCTCCCATTCCATGAGCTACTTCTCTTTTTTGTTACCGCCTGCTTTCCTCCATGGTTGTGTTCAGCAAATGGCTCCAAGAAGACAGACTGGGCTGCTCCAGGAGCTGGGGGATGGATATATCCAGTTCCTCACTATCATACCCAAACATGCAGCATTAACTGTAGCCCCAGAAAAATGATGTTACCAATGTACAGAGTTTTACTGGCAAAAGTAATGAGTACTTTACAGGTTCTGAGGGCACAGTTAAGTTAGTGCATGTGTGCACAATTCTGGAGAATTGGATGTATGCTTTGCAGATGGCTACGTGGTGGAAAGGAAAGGGATCTTGTTGTGCAGGTGAGGAGTCTGAGTCTGTCTTGGTTTTCTGATGTGTGGGTGGTAAGGCATGTTAACTGAGGCTCCAATTCGGGAAAGCACTTAAGCACATGCTTCAGTTCATTGCTTAAGGACATATTTAAATCCCATTGTCATAAGCACATACTTGGGTGCTATGCTGAATAGGGATGCTTTCCTTGATTGGGGCCTTCATCTGGTGTGAATGCCAATGTTGCTTCAACTTATGATTTCCTTAATCTTAGTGATTGAATTGAAAGGAAATAAATTTCAGCAAAATTAATTCTAAGGGAGTGATGGGTTTTTTTCCCAATGTTATGAAATATAAACTGAGACAAATTAAGCCTATTTGAACTAATGGAAATAGGCTTGGCAGGATTCAGTTTAAATAGATAGATTTGATAAACAGCCCGAAATCAATGGTAGAACAGTCGGTAACAGGAGTGCAACCTGCAGGGATCAGGTGTCACCAACCCGGCAGCAGTGCAACTGCAGCCGCACTGTTATGGACCTGCTCCCTCACTCCTGTGATGGTGGATCTGCAGAGGTCTCTCTCAGCTGCTGCAGAGCCGATGGCACCCAATCCCTGCAGGCGCTAGGTGTGAGGAAGGCTGAGTTCCTGGCAGGGCAGAGCAGAGATCCCTGGCTAGGTTGTGAGAAGAGCGAGGATGAGTCCCCAGCCACGAGGGAGGCCACCCTGCTGATGAATGGCTCTGTCCCTGGGCCGGAGCCATTTGCAGCTGGGTGGCCTTCCCCATGGCCAGGGACTCGTCGTTATGGCCCTGGCTGGGGGTCTCTGCTGTCTCTGTCAAGAACACGACTTTCCCTCACCTTGTGCCTGGAGGGTTCAGGTGTCACCAGTCCTGTGGCTGTGCAGGGAGACCTCTGCTGTCATGGCCCCACTCTCTCACTCATCAGCCAGGAGTGTGGGAGCCATCCCTGGGCAGGAACTGTGCAGCAGTACCTCACAGCCCATTGCAGTCCTGGCCAGGGATCTCTGCTCCGCTGGGCCAGGCTCACAGCCTCCCCTGCAGCTTGGGCCCCATGGCCATGCAGGGAGCCCCTGCAGCCCAACTGTCAGTGCTGGGAGCTCTCAGAACCCCTGCTGTCAGTCCTAAACCCAACCCGACCCCAACCCCACCTTAATTTCTGGCAACTATAAAAATAATTAAAAATCAGGAGGGGAAATCAATATTACTCATTGAAATTAGAAAAAAAAATCAAAATTGAATTCTGCCAATCCTAAATATGAGCTGTCCCATATGGTACTGTGTTGATATTTGCTTTTCTTTTGTAATGTGACAATCATTGGTTTGTGTGTAATATTTTGCATATAATAACTTTTCAAATACTACGGCAAATTCAGGGAAAAAAGGAAGGAAGGGAAGAAGAAGAAAAGAAAGTTTGTGGAAGCTTATTTTTGTTTCTGGCTGTTAGTAAAATGAATGGAATTCTGCACTATGGAAGAACCACAGAGTTTTGCTGAGTTGGATATGTGCTAATGAGATTATAGGAGATGTTGAAAGTATTCAAACATGCTTGTAAATGATTTTGATGTAAATGGACTACCAAAACATTTTTATGGAAAATATGTGTTTGCATAGTTTGTAAACAGTGTTCCCCAAAGAAGACTTTGAACTTCTTAATATGCAGCAAACAAAAGACAATAATTAATTAAATTAATTTAGAAAGTGTCACCTTAGCTGATCCAGATAAGATAAAAGCATATAAAATCAGTAGTGTAGTATATTATATGGCTACATGTTTATTTTGGTGGATAAAAAAAGAGCCAGTATGCTTTGTTACAAATATTATACTGTATATTGCCAATTAAATATACAAAAAATAAATGTATAAATTATGAAAAATAATGTAATAATTTTCGTTATGTAGTTAGTGGATGTGCTGTATTGTGGACAGTCAGATGTAAAACTCCGATAGATTTCAGTGGGAGCAGAGTTAAGCCAGTGCTGAGCATTTTTGGTAATCCTGTGGCATTCAAACCATAGACAATTCTCCTGTCAAATAGCAACTTTTCATAGTATTTAGATGAGGTAAGAAGTGTTGGGAGCCAAGTTTAGGATTCATGGAATGTTTTTTGGTCTCAGGCCAACAGCAATTGAGAGTACCACGGGACCCAGCCCTTACTGTAGAAGAGGAGACTTGCATTGGTCCACAGGGACTTAACTAGGTGATACCAGAATAATGTTTCTGGGCTCCAGAGCAACCTATAGGGTTTTGTGGGTGAGAAGTCTATTACAAAAATGAGTTTAGAGGACAAAAGGGACACGGTGCAAGAAGGCAGTTTTTCAGGGGGTGGGGAGAAGAGAATTCTGTTTGTATACCAGGGCCTAAATCCTGTCATCTTCTATCTGTTGAACTCTTTGATTTCACTGACCTCTGAAAGAATGACAGCAAGTTTTGGCACAATATCTGTTAAATAAAATAAATAAATACGGTGGGTTTCCTGCTGTCCTGGTAATAGCAAACATAGCTCAAAAGGAGTCAATATCTTACATTGTAAGAAATGGGGATGTGGGAGAAAGAGAGTAAAAAAGTTAGGACTCTGGTCTACCTTAAAATCAACACTGTCATTTTATAATTTTACTGTTTTTTCAATGGCTTTTATCTCCTCAGACAAACTAATTTCCTTAGGAGTCCACTTAAGTAGTAGTCAGGTTTCGATTGTTCCTCGGGGATCGCCTTTGTTTTTCTGCAGACAATATTGGCACAGACAGAGCAGGTAAAATAAAGAGCTGTCAGTGATGGAGAATGCGTCTGAATCAATTTATGCTTCATTCTCCAGATGTGAATGAATGTGAAATGCTGAGTGGGATATGTGGTGAAGCCCTCTGTGAAAACGTAGAAGGCACCTTCCTGTGTCTCTGTTCCAATGAAAACCAGGAGTATGATCCAATGACTGGACAATGTCGCTTCCACACATCCACAGGTAAAATACCAGTTGCTTTGCTTGCAGACATAATACAAAGCATAAAAAATGCACATCCTCCTGAATAACAGCAAGGATAAAAAATTGTGAAAGACTGTTTTAAAAAAAAAAAGGGGGGGGTGTGAAGAGTTACAACAAAAATTGTGAAGATTTGGATTTTATTTATTGCTGTAGTTAAATCACTGTTTTCTAAAGAAATAGTGTATTTTAGACCCCTTTTTAAAGCACAGTAACATAATAAGCTATGTTTGCTTTTGGGTCTGTTATTCTTGAACATGCTATAAATCATTAACAACAAAAATATGGCATAGATGCCTTTAATTTTTGTACACGAAACAATCTCAGAGCTCTGATTAGCAGGGCCTTTTTTCACACAGTGTGGTTTGTGGAACATTGTTTCTCATGATGTGTACCATGCTGAGGTGATGATGTCAATGTTAATCTTTGGCAGTGAAATGAAGGCTATGGCACATGAGATTTAAAATAATTTTTTTTAAATTTATATAGATAAGTACTGGTGTCTGGATAAGGTTGAAGGAAATGTAATGTTAAGAGCAAAATTCATACATGGTAATCCAGTCTTCTTATTGAATACTAACAGAAGAACTCACAAAAGTCAATAGTTGAGTGGCAATTTGTTTATCTAGTTTGAAAAATCCCCAACACATTGGCTCATCAAGACATGGCCAGTCACCTTGACCACGTTACTTGTTGGTTATACTCTAGCCTCTTGTCCCTATTTTTTTTACTCTTGATCTGTCTTTTTAGATCGTGAGCCTTTCAGAGCAGCCACTGTGCCTTTCTCTGTTATTCAGTGTCTAACACACTGTGGATGCTACTACAAACACCTTACTTAAAAGTTATCTTAGGACTCTCTCTCAGAAAGTTGCCTCCAAGTAGGCTACACAGCTCCAGTCTGGGGAGAGGAACAGGTCCAAGATAAGGGGGAGTAGAGAATAAGAGGTTGACAAATTGATTTACATGAGCTTTTCCCCCCAAACAAACAAATATTTGTTTTTTAATTTTGGGTTTACATTGCAGGCTGAGGTAGCTTCTGGATAGCTTTAGAATAACTTGCTGTACTACCAATATCCAATCTACATAATTCAGGAGGCCCTGGAAATTTCATCCTGTCTCCCATCTCTCCAAATCTTTTGCACAAGGCAAAACTCCTGGTGACTCAAATGGAACCAGGATTTGGCTCACTGAACATAGTGCCTTTTTACCTTCCTAATAATAGATCAGCGTTTTCTTTTGTGCAACACCTAAGAGGCAAGTTCTTCTTGTTAAAGAATCAGAGCTACACACTCTTTCTAGTTTATTCAGATTCCCACTTTGTGTATATGCTTTCTTCAGTATTTTGTTCTGCAACGTTTCCTGAGATGTGCTTGCACAGGGAAGCACATTGGTACTGCAACACTGTCTATGAAACAGCTACATAATAAAATGAAGTGTGAACCAATAGCAATGGGTTGAGGATCTCACCTTATGAAGTGGTTGAAGGCGTGAAAGATCTGGAGAATTGCTGGTTTAGAAGAATAGTACACAGCAGTATTGCCATTTACTTGCTTGTGAGGAAACAAACTGCAGTATACTTTCATCTCAAGGGGCCTCATCTCAGTACTGATATCTGATGATAACATAAATGACAACATTAACTATTTCACTGCTGATCAAAGCATGAAAAAGGAGAGGGTAAATCATAATACGAAGATCTACAGCCAGCTATGAGTGCCATCTCATTTTGGTGCCATAAGTGGATGGCACTTGCGAGATCTAACTATTTTTTCCCCAATCAAAAATGAACCAAGACCTATGAGCCTAGCAGAGTCACATCAAGGGGAGCCATTCCCAAGGAGCCCAGCAGGACATCTGATTCCAGCAGAGGGGAAGCCAAGCCCAAGAAGCCAAGCAGAATTCATGGATGTATCCAAGTATCATTTATTGCTGAGGGAAAGGAAAGCCCCCACAGATCAGCAAGCGTGCATGATCATTTTGTGAACATCTGTACAGTCTACAGCAAGTGGTGTCTCAGTTTGGCATCTTGAATGGGCACAACTTCATTTGTGTTCAGTTTGGAAGAGAAAAACTTATTTCCTCTCAATATGAACCCCTTCTTTGGGCACTAACAAAACACATACTTACTCATTTTCTCTCCTCTGTTAAGGTTCATCATGGAGGAAGATCTTATATAGGAAACCAGACAGTATGGAAATTAGAGCCAAGTAGGAGGCCCTGTACACTATATTATTTGACAAATGGAATAAGGGAACCTATATGTTACCAGGGAACACTGCAAGCTGATGTACATTGTGAAGGACAATACATCTTACCATTCTTTTATCTCTGTTTGCTTGCACAACTGAAGGAAAAAAACACTTCCTACAATCAGTGTTTCACGGGACAGGATATTTCTTTGTGTACTATATAAGACACAAAGCATGCACTTTTCTGTATAGCTTGGTAGCAAACTCTTTCTCATTAAGCTCAGATGGGGTTCTGTCTCAGAGTCTGAAGATCCTAGGAACTGATCACCCAAACAAACTGTGAAGTGGTGGTAATACCTACGGTGTCTGTAGGTTTTGGAAAACTTTTATGTAATTTACAATATGTTCATTTTTCGTTAACTACCTTTTTTTTGTTTTCATTTCATGCTGAAAATTAATGGCTAAATGCCAGGTTGTGGCTGATCCTTGCATGGGTGTGTAAGGCAGAGGAGAGCACAAACAGCCTTTCCTCTTGCACAGGGACTGGGCTCAGTCTAGTCGTTATTTTCCCCAGAGTACAAGGAATCTGCAAGGCTAGCTATGACAGCAGTGGTACACTGCTCAAAGGGTGCAGGGCCAATGCCACATCCTTCACCTAGCACCAGCCACACCAAGGGGGTGATGGAGTTCATGCTACACTCATGCAAAGGATAATGCAAAGGCCATGCTTCCTGGAGCTTTGGCATGCCATGTGCCTGAGTCAGGCACAGTGCTTCTGGGAGCTCCTGCTATGTGCTCCCATATCACCCCCAACATGGGCTGGTGCCTTATTTTACCTGCATGCACAGAAAAATATCTTGTCTGCCTTATATTGTTGTAAACATTAACACGCAAATGTTACAGATGTATTCAGCCTTTGCATATTTGTTTTTATACGTGTGTGCTATTTTGCACATAGAGAAATGTCATCCCATTTCCACTCTACTAAAGAGAAGTAGGTGCCATTTCTACTGAAGGTAGGGGCAGGGCATAACTGAAGCATAACTTTAATTCAGGGACTTTTTCACATGTGGTTAAAGGCTGTTCCCTCTGTATGTTCACACTTCTCTTTATTCACCCCAGGGGACCTAGAGTTTTCCTTTTATTTGGCAGAAATTCATCTATTATTTGCTATGTCCTGAAATGATCCTGTCACTATATGAACATTCAGCTCCTTAGTTCCAGCCATCTTGTTGTGTTCCAGTATTCATTTCAACTCAATACAAAATACATTTAACAAAAAATGAATGCGCAGGTTTCAAAGCACCTGTTTCTCTTTTCTTTATTTTGTACCCAAAGTAAGAAACATTCACTGAAACAACAAACACTTTTTTTTAATATAAAATGAAAATCTGCGGGACTTTTGTGCCTTTGGTATTGAGGGGGTGGGGGGGGGGGAGAAAAAAATCTTCCTGTATATTTTTGGTTTAAGGAATATACTTGTGTATCCTTTTAACAAGTTACATAAAAGATTTATTTTATCATGGATTTTTGTGCATATTCAGCTGAATATTGCATATTAGTAATTAATCATTAACATTTTATCATAATTATTAATAGTCATAAAAGAAAACCTGTTCCATTGTGCACTTAAAATCCCAATATATGTGATTCCTGTACTGACTTCAAAAGTAGTAAAGGATAGTATTTATTTGAAAAAGTCTGTCTTCCATTAGCAACTATAGAATATATATTTTTAAAACAAAAATTGAAAATGCAAATTTTATGCATAAAACATATTCAAATAACAGCAGGAATCTGGCTTATACACACCAAGGTCAGTAAAAGGAGAATTTAGGCCCCAATCCTGCCAGTGCTTTAATTCAGGTGGAGCCCTGATCGCTGAATTCAATATGAGCCCCTGGATCCACCTGTGCAGACGCAGTTGAAGGATCGAGACCTTCGGCTGCAACTCCATCTTTTTCTCACCTCGGTATTTAAGATGTGCTCAATTACTGGGGCATTCAGAAGAGTGGATTACCAGTATTCATGAAAAAAAAGTGTGCAGTTTTGGCATCCAAAATATAACATGTTTACTCCTGGACCAGTTCTATAAAAGTGTGGCCTCACCAAAGACCAGTTATAAATGTATGATGCAAAAACTCATGAAACTTCAAGGATAGAAAAAACAAATATATCGCTAATAGTGTTGTAAAGCTAGGAGTCTCAGGGGGAAAGTTAAGAGGAGATTTTTGGGGGGAGATCAGGAGAAGATGACACAGAAAAGAGTCATGGGGGTGTCTAATAGTGTCATCTGTTTCTACCCTATTAGCTGTGAAGCAGTTCACAAACATCTGATATTAAAGTTGGTTATTCTGATTACCATAGCTCTGCCAATGTACATCATTCCTAACCAATAACATCTCTGCTCCTCAGTCTTGGGCCTTTCTTGAACAGAGACTGCCAATGATGTCAAACTATTCTTGGTGGCTTTGTAATCTGCATTAATGTTTATTAGACACTAGACTGAGTCTGGTGTTCAAATCCAAATTGTATGTCTTTACATTTCAAGAGAGACCTTTCATACTGTCATTACTACCAAATAATTTTTATTTAAATATATAGTTCTTCTTTGAGTGCTTGTTCATGTCAATTCCAATCAGGTGTGTGCGTACCATATGCACGACAGCTGGAAGATTTTTCCCCTAGCAGTATCTGTAGGGTCGGCCTGGGCACCCCCCTGTCAGAAATATGACAATACAAAACAGTGGAAAAAGCGCTCAAATCTTTCATGTTTCCAAAACATATATTCCATGTGGGGGTTGCAGTTCCGTATCACTAACCATCAGGTGGTGGTTAGCAGGTACAATTATAATACTTGCGAGCCATGCAAAAATTTGCAGAACTCCTCCCTATGGATTCTCCTGAGGAGTTTTCCATGCTAGTAGAGGAGGGCAAATTAATTTCCTATACATCCCTCTAGGCGGCCCTGGATGCAGTGGATGCAGCATCTTGCACCATGGCTACCAGGGTGGCCATAAGGAGGAGTTCCTGGCTGCAAGTCTTTGGCCTCCCCTACGAGCATGGACCCTTTGAGGGTCAGTCTTTGTTTTTCGAGAAAACTGACTCTCGTCAGCACAGCCTCAAGGACTTTCAAGCCACCTTGAAGTCCTGGGACTCCACACCCCTGCCACGCAATGGAGGCACATTAGAACCCAGCCCCCACCGAGGAATTATCAACCTCAGGGTAGGCAGGACAGGTCGCGCAGGAGAAATAGGAACTCAAGGAAGAGACCTCGCCCCCTCCTCTGGTCAGGGCTGTGGCCAGTCTAAACCCTCCTCAGGCCCAAAACCAGCCTTTTGAAGGTGCACCCAGGGGCGACACACCAGTGCAAAGACTGGATCCATCCTACTTTACCTTTTCGTCCTGTCTATCCCCTTTCTACCATTCATGGGCCCGTATTATGTTGGACTGCAAAGTGACTGGGGCTTCCATGGACATGTCCAGGAGCAATGTATACCAATGTTGGCAGGGTCAGGCTGGGGCTATCAATATTACCACCACTCAATCCCTCCGTATCTTGAGGAGCACTTGTGAACGAGAGGGATAGGCGGGAACACATATAGGAGACGGCCTCCCCAGGGAAGGAGGAACACATCTGCTATAGAGCCCAGAACTGCTGACACTTCCTGTTGTGCCGTGTGGCAAAGAGGTCTACCTGGGGAAAGCCGCACTGATGGAAAAAGGAGTTTGCGACATCCAGGCATTAGGACCACTCATGGCTATGGAACTACCTGCTGAGATAGTCCGCTAACTCGTTCTGTACCCCAGGGAGGTATGATGCTTGCAGGTGTATTGACTGCTGTACACAAAAGTCCCACAGCACGAGGGCTTTCTGGCAAAGGGGAGAGAAGCATGCACCCCCCTGTTTGCTGATACAGAACATCACTGTGGTGTTGTCTGTCATCACTGATACACATCTCCCACTTAAATGGGCTTGGAAAGTCTGACATACCAGGCGTACAGCTCTCTGACATTGATGAGGAGAGCGAGCTCTGCCTGAGACCAGAGGCCTTGTGTCCTGAGATCTCCCAGATGTGCCCCCCAGCCCAAGTCCAATGTATCTGTAACCAATGAGAGAGTTAGCTGGGGGCTGACGAAGGGGACCCCTGCACACACTAGGTGTGGGTTGAGCCACCACAGAAGGGAGTTGAGACCCACGCGAGGCAAAGTAACGAACCTGTCCAAACTGTCTTGGGCCGGCCGATACACTGAGGCTAGCCATGATTGGAGCGGCTGGAGTCTGAGCCTGGCATGCTGCACCACATACGAACAAGCGGCCATGTGTCCCAGAAGCTTGAGGCAATTCCTTGCTGTGGTGGTGAGGGACTGCCTGAGACTCCAAATGATGTCGTCCAAGGCCAGAACCTTGATTCCGGTAAATACGCCTTGGCCTGGGTCGAGTCCAGCACTGCCTGTATGAACTCTATCCTCTGAACAGGGGACAGAGTTGACTTCCCTGCGTTCGGGAGAAGGCCCAGTTTGTCAAACGTTGCAATGATGAATCTGACTTGCGCCTCCACTTGAGCCCTGGAGCGGCCCTTGATCAGCCAGTCGTTGAGGTACACGAACACCTGTACCGGGTACCTGTGCAGAAACGCGGCCATGACTGCCCTGCATTTGGTAAATACCCAAGCCGCTGTTGACAGGCCGAAAGGAAGGACTGTGAACTAGAAGTCCTGAGGTATTTTCTGTGGGATGGTGTGATTGCCATATGAAAGTATGCGTCCTTCAAGTTGAGGGTGTCATACCATCCCCTGGATCCAAGGAAGGGATGATGGAGACCAAGGAGACCCATGAAGAAACTCAAGTTCCATATGAACTTGAGCTCTCGCAGGTCTAGGATGGGCCTGAGCCTGCCTTTGGCTTTTGGTATTAGGAAATACCAGGAATAGAAGCCCTTGCCCTTCTGCTCCTGAGGAACCTCTTCAACTGTGCCCAGTGAGAGAAGCGATTGCACCTTCTTTATGTGGAGTTGCTCGTGAGAAGCGTCCCTGAAGAGGGATGGGGAAGTGGGGT
Organism: Trachemys scripta elegans; assembly: GCF_013100865.1. Lineage (NCBI taxonomy): Eukaryota > Metazoa > Chordata > Testudines > Emydidae > Trachemys > Trachemys scripta. Next base: position 61,598,768 of record NC_048300.1, on the reverse strand, counting down.
GGAAGGGCGGAAGGGAAGAGAATTGGGGTGAATATCCCCTCTCTACCATGCGGAGCACCCAAATCTCGAGTCGTTGCACCTCATGGTGTGGAAGCTCCGTGGCTAAACCCGGTGGAGCTCTCCTGCTCGGACTAGGTTAGACAAGTTCTCCTTGGCAGTGCAGTAGGAAACCCTCCACTAGAGCTACCTACCTTGCCAAATGGAAGAGATTTTCAAGAGTGTTACAAACTGGCGGTGGTGCCTGCCCCTCTGCTCACTGCGCACTCCACCAGGACAAAGGCTTCTTCAGCAGCATTCCTGGGGCAGGTTCCCACCCAGGAAATATGCAGAGCAGAGACATGGTCCTCCATACATACTTTCACCGCACATTATGCGATTACCCAGCAGGTCAGAGACGATGCGGCCTTTGGTAGAGTGGTGCTCCAGTCAGTGGACAACTCCGACCCCGCCTCCCTAATTTAGGCTTGGGAGTCACTTGATTAGAATTGACATGAACAAGCACTGAAAGAAAAAAAAACGGTTACTCACCTTCTCATAACTGTTCTTCCAGATGTGTTGTTCATGTCCATTCCAATACTTACCCTACTGCCCCGCTGTCGGAGTAGCCAACAAGAGGGGGGGTTGGGTCGGCAGGGCACTATATTGAGCGCCATGAGGGCGTGACTCCAGGGGGCACCCAGACCTACCCTACAGATACTACTAGGGGGAAAATCTTCTGACTGTCGTGTGTGCACATCGGATTGGAATGGACATGAACAACACATCTCAAAGAACAACAGTTATGAGAAGGTGAGTAACCGTTTTGTTTTAACTCAAGTGAACTGAGAGTCTGATCTTCAAGTATTTGCATACATACCCATGCATGTCTTTTTTGCACATGCATCATTGGATGTGCATGCACAAATTCCTGATTTACAGACACACATGCCAAAAAGAGAGACATCTTGCCATGTGTGCAACAGATTGGGAGATTTACATTACACATTCTGTAGTGCTTTGCATATAGAAAATAGAAACATACAAATATATATTTAGTGGCTTGCTGAAAATCAGACCCTGAAACTTTGTATTTCTTATGTCATTTGGAGGCAAAGGGCAGTGCTTTATAATTTATTTACTTAAGATTCCATCAACCCTACACATTTTATTTTTTACATTAATAATTTAGGGCACAATTAATCAAAGTTTTGAAATCTGTGCTTAATTTTAAGCATATGCTTTAGTTGCGTTGATGTCAACAGCACTTAGGCGTATGCTTAACATTAAGTGATTTGCTGGATCAGTGCAATATTAAGATATAAAAATATATAAAATACCTTTAGTCTATATTTAGCCCCCACTTTTTATATCTGGAATTCTGAGGCACTAATATAGCCATCATATTTACAGTCAGATAAATGTCTGTCTGTTGGTATCTAGAATTTCTTTGGGTTTGTTATAAGAAAAAAGATTGAAAAATGTTAATAAATATTTTTAAAAACTCAATCAGATAAATGACTGTATTATCCCACAGTTACTTAGTAGAGTAAAATTTCTAATTTTTTAACAATGAAATAAAAAAATCAGAAATAACCAAAATTGTGAGAAAATAAATATCTAGGTACTAATCAATTTTTCCAAGGAAAAAATACACTAAAATATCTTTTAAAAGAATCTGTTTATTAAAAGGTTAATTGTGTGTGTGTGTGTGTGTGTGTGTGAGAGAGAGAGAGAGAGAGAGAGAGAGAGAAATTATGAGTTTGTAGACACAGACTGGCCTTTGTAAATTTCTTTTTTTAAAGATCTATGTCTCACTCACTTTCCAAACATTCATGACGCCTGCTTGACTAACCCTCAGTCACAGCTGTGTAAACAACAGACTTTTAAAGTGCTGAACAGATAATGGGAGGAGAAACCATCACATCAAATATAAAATGGGAATAAATAATCACATGATGAGAATGTTTCTCCTTCCTCTTGGGACAGCCTCCGAAGCTCTTTCCCTGGTAAATGGTGTGAAAACTTCCATGGTGTTTCTGCTATTTAAGCCTTTGGCCCTGATTCAGTTAGACATGTGGCATCTGTCCAAAGAAAATGTATAACTTGGTGGTTAAAGTACTGCTCTCTCACCTTGGAATAACAGATTTAGTTCAGTTGAGTTTCTGCGACACATGATAGTCTTAATTTTGGTTCCTGTTGGACATCAGCTGATACCACAAAACCATCGTACTTTATGAAATGCAGTACATTATGGAAAATTGTAATTATCTGATGAAGGGAGACCACAGACTAAACTAACAAAGATGAAATAGCACTCAGCTGGGTGTTTCCCTTAATGTATACTTACTTACATTGGCAAAACAGCAAAGGAGAGTTTGCATTGTTGGTGGCAACGTGGTGTCTGCCAGCCCCTCAAACTCCACAAACCAAAACATTCACTTTTCTAAGGAAGTTAGAAACAAATTCAAATGTGTGTTTTGAACTAAAAGCCATAAATGTCTATTATACTCTCTTTAATTCACACACAATAATAGGCACAACAAAATAAATATTTTGGGCATGCTAATGTTAAAACAGTTGTAGCTAATGAAAATTAAAGAGAATAAGCTTAGTAAAACTTACTTTATTTCTTATGTGCAGCATTTTCATTTCATCGTATTTTACAGATACTTGAAACTTGATGTTTTTATTACTTTTAGTGTGTGTGTGTGTGTGTGTGTGTGTGTGTGTGTGTGTGTGTGTGTGNTGTGTGTGTGTGTGTGTGTGTGTGTGTGTGTGTGTGTGTGTGTGTGTGTGTGTGTGTGTTGGGAGCAATGGTGGAAGTAAGAGCCTGAGGTTCATTTTATTCCCCCAGCCTCTGTTTTACCCTTTCCACCTTGAGATCCCACATACCAGCCACTATCCTGACAACAAACAGGACTGGATGGGATTGGAAATGGTCCATTCCATAATTAGCATAGTTGGCTGCTTTTGAACTCCTTAAAGGCCCATAGAATGAGGTAGATTCTAGGACAGTGAGATGAACCTGGGTCTCCCTCATAACGGTATAAACAACTATCACTAGACCAGCCTGATGCATTTTCCTGGACATGCAGGAAGAAAGACAGGATGTGAGGGATGTGCATTAATTAGGTCACAACTTTATTAATTTAACTCGTCTGGGGACTCATACAAGTCATCCTTCCTTCCTCACTTGTTTCCACCTATCTGAGGGGTGCTGTCAGCCCCCTGCTCTTCCAAACTGCATCCTAGCCTATTGTTGTGACTCCATAGAAGGAGGGTGGTGAGGCTAAAGGGGCTGGGGAAAGGAGGTTGTCTTCTCACTGTGCAACACATTATGAGCCCCAACTCCGTTTCCCATCCTTCTCCTAAATTCACTTCCAGCTCCAGTGTATCAAGGAACCAGACCCCTATGGAATGAATACCTGCACTGGACACCTGCCACCTGTTAAGTTACAATATCTTGAACCTTACCTCCTGACCTATCCCGCCAGGTCCCTAAGCTACTATGGCGAAGGCAAAAAAACCCACCCTGCCACAGCTAATGTGTCAGTGAGGGAAACATTCCTTCCCAGTCCCCAAAAAGGCAACTAGTGCAGTACCCACAGCAGACCACAAAATATGATCCTTCTCTGATCCCATGGCTGGGAGGGTGGTAGCTACTAATTTGGGTATGATAGAGAGGGCTGCCTCCAAAGGGACAAGTTATATATTCTGTGCCCCAGGTGCACAGGGCACTAGTGGCTTACCTTAGCCCCTCCAGCCAGCCTCCAGGTTCGGTGAGGTTTTGGCCCCCTCCCCATTTGAAGGGGGGGACCCTTAAAGGAGCCATGACTTTTTTCTTCCTGCTGACCAGACAAAGACAAATCTTTGAGGTTGCAAGCCAAATATAAATAAAAGAACAATAAGACAAACAACACAATGTAGCCATGTGGCAGTTTTGATCTCAATTCTTATATAACATAATGATTTTGAAATACATTATAACTGAGGCATAAAATAAAGATTTCATCTCTTCCTGTAAATTTGTGACAATTTCAAAAAATGTCTCATGACAGTAACATTACCTTCTAGTCTCAATTGAAATTAATCAAATTTAAAAATATATGACAATCAGCCAACATGGAATAATTTTGGGTAGCTCTTTGTTATATTGCTTTGGATGGTTGTTGTCACGTTAAATGCTGAGTATGAAGAATTTTCTAACAGGAAAAATAAATATATTTTTCATCTTAAGAGTTTGCCATTCTGAAATCCCCAGCAGAAGTGGTGTTTTCTACCAATAAATTTGACATCTTTGGTTTCAAAGCACATGGGGAATCCAAATGCAAAATGTTGCAGTCCATATTTGTCAGGTATTATGGAACCGTGGAAACAAAAATAATTTCCACTTGAAGTTTCTCTCATCTCAGATCTTACTAAAGGTGAATAGTTTGTGGAAACTTGAGGTTAGATGGACTAAAGTGTTTTGGAAACATGAAAGATTTGAGTGCTTGTTCCACTGTTTTGTATTGTCATATTTCTGAAATGACTTGCTCTAAAATCTCCAAAGATATTTTATTCATTTATCTCGAAGGAGAACCAGTGCCCTTTAATTATGGTTTGGTAGGTTTTGATAAGTTTTCTTGTTATTTATTGAGTTAGTAACTATGTTTTGTAGAATTATCCTCTAGGTATTTGAGAACTCTGTGACATCATAAGTTTTATAAACTCCGTAAAACTGTGGATGATAGACTAGACTCAGGGCCAGCCTTAGGGAAAATGGCGTTCTGAGCAAACTTGTATTTTGGTGCTCCTGGTCCCCGTGGGCTCCCCAGGCTCCCCACCTCTCCTTTACTCCTAACCCTGCACTGTGCCCCCTTCGGCCCTAAGCCCTGTACCCTGCCTTCACCCCTAACCCCTGCACTTTCCTCCTGTACCCCAAATCCCTGAACCCCCTTCATCCCTAACCCTGCACCCCCTCCTGTGCCCCTAACCCTACATTGTGCCCCCTTTGCCCCAACACCCCTATTCCCCTTCTGTGCCCCTAACCCTTGACCCCTAACCCCTGCACTGTGCCCCTTCACCCCTAAGCCCTGCACTCCCCTCCTGCGCCCCAATCCCTGCACCCTCTCCTGTGCCCCTAACCCTACATCATGCCCCCTTTGCCCCAACCCCTGTACTCCCCTCCTGCACCCCCAACCCTTGCAACTCTCTTCTGCAGAGTCAATATATTTTGATTCCTCTGCTTATCTCTTTCAAATACTGCTTTAAAGTACAATGCAACTGCAAAACCCACCTTAACATAAGAGGGGAACATGTCCCCTGGTTCCAGATCAAAGAAAGCACTGCCAAGGTCCTGTGTCCTGCGTAATTATGCCTTATTTAGCTGCTGTTGTTTGGGAACTACATCTTCTCTGTTTCTCTATAACAGGCACAATTTAGTCTAAAAATTGATGTCATTCTAGTCCAATATATCAGGCATCAGACTGAGAGTCAGGAACCTGGGTTATGTTCCTGTCATTCACATTGACTCACTATATGATTTTGTATAAGTCACTTAGAACTCAATTTTCAGTAGTATTGAACTGTTGTCTTCCACTGAAGTCAATGGGAGCTGAGAATGTTGAAAATCAGACCTTTTCACTCTCTCTGCTTCACTTTCCGCATCTGTAAAATGTTTATTAACCTTTGTGACGTGCTTTAAGTGAAAAATGTTTGAAAAGCAACTTCGTAAGTGCTAATATCGTTTTTAATCATAAAAGTAGAGGTACGTGCATGACTTAAACATAGTAGAAGTACAAATATGGAAGCTCTTCCAACACCTAAATCTGAAAGAAAACAGTAGTCTGAAAATCAGGGGAAAGATTTTGAGGATTAAAAAAATCCACCAAACTTTTTTGCTGACACATTTTTCTCTCTGAGGATTCTGCCACTGAAGATAGAAAATGGTGCTATGACAACATCATGCAGTTGCTTTTCTCCCGTATCTCTTATCAAACTGATTAATTTGACATGTTATTTTATTATTTATTTATTTTTCATTTTTAGATTTACCAGTAGATGTTGATCAACCTGAAGATGAAAAGAAGGAATGCTACTACAATCTAAATGATGCTAATTTCTGTGATAATGTGTTGACATCCAATATCACCAAACAAGAATGCTGCTGTACTTTGGGTGCAGGCTGGGGTGATAACTGTGAAATCTTCCCATGCCCCGTCTTTGGAACTGGTAAGAGGAGGCTTTCCATCCAGCAATAGTTTCTGAAGGGTTGTGGTTTGTACTAGTATAGGTATCCTTGGCTTTCGTGAAGGCTGTTCGTAAAGGGCCATCTCCTGCAGCAGCTTACTCAAAACTTATCCAGGCAAAATTTCCACTCTCACAAAAGCAATGGGAAGAATTAATCTCTGGTGTAACTCCATTGGCTTCATTGGAATTACAGCAGGGATAAATATGGCCTATTATTTTTCTATGGCCAACACTATCTCCAAATGATTTTTAAAGCAACAATATTTCTGATGCAAATTTTTGCCAAATTTTATTGTAATGTTACAGTTATATTACTCCCCATAAAGTAACAAATTAAGATGAGCATTTTTATATTTTTGTCTGGCTGTCATTAGTCATAGCAGCTTAGCTTATGCAGCAATGTGAAACATTAAAATAGATATATAACATGACATTAATTTTACATTCTGCTACCTACTGTATAATACAGTTAATCATGCTGTCTGCACAACATTTTTTAGCCTTTAAATACCAATTAGAAGAGCATAACCATATGCTCTTTGGCATAAATATTGATAACAGTACTTGAAGCACAGTGTGTAAACAATGATGGCTGATATTCAATATCCAGCTGGAATAAATCATTTAAGATTAGAACATGTGTAAATTCTTCAGAATGCAAGAGATAACTTTTAAAAGAAAAGTGATTTCTTGTTCTGAGTTCTTATCTTAGCCACATCTTTGAACTGGTGAAACTGTGCCTGTTGCTGTGTGTTTTGGAAAGAGCCACTATACTTGAAAATATAAAAGAGGGTTTGTTTGCATTTGAGCCTATGCCATCTCCAACATAACGTAATTCATTCCCTCTGTGAGCCAGATGATGCAGTTCTTATTCAGTTCCTGCTGGGGCAAAACTCTTTTTGAAGACAATAGTTAAATTCCTGTTGAAGTCAATGGAAGTTTTGCCTGTGTTATGACTGCAGCATTTGGCCATAAGGTTATACCTAGGTGTATAAGATTGCCCAAAGGGAAGTAATCAGAGGAAAGGTTGCCTAAGATTTCTGAGAATTAGAAAGTAGAATACAATTTTTAAATGTATTCTTGAACATGAACATTTTATCATTTGTTACAGTTCTAGATTTCTAAATAACTGCTTTTTTTCTGATATGATTCTTTGGTTTATTTCTCTACCAGCTGAATTTACTGATTTGTGTCCTGAAGGAAAAGGTTTCATCCCCTCTGGTGATTCATCATATGGAGTCATTACACAGAATTACAAAGGTCAGTACCAATTAGATATGCTAACTTGTATTAAATATGAACATTTCAGAAATTCTAATAATAGATAGTTTACATAACCACCAATGTCAACATATTAGTTTTCAACAAGACTGAAACAGCATCTTGAAGTAAAATGTTATTCCAAAATACTTACCTTTGGTAAACCTGTATTTAGGACAGAACACTATTACAGTTTTTTTCTTTATTATTCACATTTTATTCATCTTAGGTGCTGTAACACTTATCATATTTTCCCTGTATTCATCTTATACTGTAAGAGCAGATGTTTAAAACACATAACCCCAAAGATCAGCTTTTGCTCATGTATAAGTAGCATAAGCCAGTCTTTAATTTATAAATAACAAGTGTTTTTAACAGTTATGGGGAAAGGCAAGTATGGGGAGAGGATTCTGTCCTACATTAGCATGCAAGCTACAGGGGGAATGAATGATTTATGCTTAAATTATTCTGAAAATTGAAAATAAACTTAACTATGCTATTTAGAACATAATGCCATATACAATAATCTGTGAAGAAATGGACATTACTGGAGAGAGCAAAATAGAATATGTGCATGAGAGAAAGAGTATGTAGGCAAAAAACTTTATTAACAAGGAAGAGCGAGATCAGTAAAATTCCTTTGTTGAGTTAGTGAAGTCTGAAACTACTGTTAATAATTCAGGAAAGTGAATTTTCCACAATGCGTGGCATAAATGCATTGTAATTTTATATAGTTAGAAGGAAATCTGCATAATTGCCTTGAATTATAAAGTAGCTACAGTATTGCTACATAAAATTACATTTGTTCCTATCAGACTTGCAGTTTTACAGATCAAATATTTAATAACTCTGAAGTTACTGTGTATATTTATATTACATTAAAATGCAGTATAATGTAACATACAATATCTGAAAAGAGCTGTAGCATCACATAGTTAATATGTTTAGCTATGCCAACATCACCAATAGCGAAGTCAGAAACACAGTCCTTAAAAGTTATTCCATATAGGGCCTGATTCTGAGAGATGATAGGCATCTGCTATGTATGTCCATTAAAATCAGTGGGAGTTATAGGTTCTTATTGCTTCTCAGGAATAGGCCACTAATTTTTATATCTGAAGGGTTGCCCAGTGGCTATGGCATAAGACTGGGATTCAGTACACCTGAATTCAAGTCTCTGCTCCAGCTCAGGCCTCCTGTGTGACCTTGGGCAAGTCAATTAATCTCAGTGTACCTTCCTCATCTGTAAAATGGAGATAATAGTAGTTCCCTACCTGACAGAAATATGATAAGTATCAATACATTAAAGATTGCGAGGTACTGAGATACTGTAGTAATAGAGGCCTTGATAGATTGACAGATAATCAGAAAGATGTCATAATTCTGTTTTTAAGTACCTGAAAAAGATCTAGTGGATCTATAGCAAATTGTACAGAACTGGGAAATCCAGTTTGAGTACACTTCTTTTTGGATGGAGCAGGCACATGATATTATTTGTGGCTTTGCTATGCTTATTTATTCTTTGCAACAAAAAATTGGCACACTTGATTTGTATGTGTATATGCATCTGAGATAAAAAGCAGCTTTGGTTGGTTATGCTGCCTTGCAGTTGATAACATCTGCAACTGTTAAGAGTATTAAAATGTGGAAATTAAAATATTTTATAACGAGATATGTTTTCCAGGAAAACTCTCACCATGTTAACAAGATTTTTGCATTGAACAAGTTTTGGCACTATCCTTATAAATGGCATATTTATAGTGGAGACAGTGGACCTGCAAATGGACAGATTATTTTGTAAAATGCGACATTTTTCTCTTTCGTTAACACATAATGTATTTATTTTGCTTTCATCTGCATGCTTCTTTTTGCAGGAGTAACCCAGACATTTTTAATTTGGAATTAATTGCAAAAACAAATGTATGTTCTCTTTCCCAAACCCCCAGCTCTCCCACTTTTCCCCAAAACCACGTATTCTGTTTCCATAAGAAAAGATGGAAGTCATTTGACTATGTGTTTTTTTTTAATTAATCATTATAGTGGTCTTGCTACTAAACAATCTAACTTAACAAAATATTTAATGTTTAAAATTGCTTAGTGGCTGGAAAAGTGACTGTAAAAATATTTTTATAGTCCTTTCAGCTCTTCTGGAAAAGTACGTATTTTAATAATTCACCTTGAGAACTGTTCAGCAGATGGAAAAAATAGTTTGTAGCTACATTCTTGTTACCCTGGTGTAAATCTGGAGTGACACTATTGAAGCCAATGGATTAACACCAGGGGAATTGAGTGCAGAATTTGGCCCAGTTTACCTGCTATACATTTTACCTTTCATTCTTCGTTGGCATTTCTAACACCAGCCTTGTTTAAACAAAGTAATATAGTAAATGTTTGGTAAACTAAAAGAAAAGGGGGTGGAAAAAGGAAGCAAATTCCAAAAGTAACACAAAGTAAAAGCTTGGTACAAAGTAAATAAAACTGTAGAAAAGTAGGTATGTGTTAGCATGGTTTATATTTTTCAATGAAATCTTATTAAGAGCACTAATTCATTTTAGATATCATTGATTCTATCTGCTAAGAATATGCTTCATTATATGTATAAGTATGGAGTATACTGTGACTATTGATATGTACGATACATACTAACTACTTCTGGAAAAATATCTCTCTTGGTCTAAATTATATCAAATGTCCCCAGATACAATAGTGATGAATGTCTTATGATTGTATATAGCAACAGTAATAATTATGTCTGTGTGTGGGAAATCTCCGTTGAGGTTCCTTAAACAAGTACAAAACCAACAAAATATATCATGCGCACAGCAGAAAATAACTTCAAGATTCTAGATCATAAACAGTGGAGGAAGATAGAGGGGGTGCTCAGTCAGTAAACATGTGCAGAGAGCAAAACAGTGATTATAAGGAGCATAGGGTGAAGTGCTTGGTCAAGCCATACAATGGTAAAAGGATGATGCAAGCGGGAAAGATGATGATCACCCACAGTGGAAATGTGATGGGAAAAGCAGAACATGCTGGAATGAGAAACATACGATCCTAGCCAAATACAGGTAAAAACTACATGCTGCACACTTGCAGGTGGTACACAACCATCACAAACAGTTGTGCCATAGGACTGGATCCCAGGTCATCTCTATTAACAGTATTAGGACAATCCATCCAGCAAGCACCACTGCTGTTTGCTTATATCATAGAAACTCTAATTATGAAGTGAAATCCTGGCTCCATTGAAGTCAATGTGAGTTTTGCCATTGACTTCAGCAGGGCCCGGATTACATCTGTTGCTTCAAAATGGGGGAGACAAAACCATGACAACAGATTTACATATACATAGTCATAGACAATCGTTGAACTGAGACAGTCACAGAAGAAGTTCAGCCAACATGGAAGACAGTCTTGGTCTGTTTTGCTTGAACCTAAGGCCAATTACAAAGCAAAAATACAGGAGGTGCAAACTGAGTACTGTCGATTTCACATAGCCTGGACTGTGAGGAAATGTTTTTATGCCTGTGTATAATACAGGGTACTTGAGCCATGGCTACCTCTGCCCTGCTTAGTAAGTTTATTGTCACCTCTTTCTCCTGCTCTAACCAGTGGGGTTTATCTTTGTCAGAACTATCCTTTTGTTGTTGTTTGCTGTCTTAGTAAACTTTTTCTTCCTTAGCCTCAGTCTGCATCAAAATATATAGGATGCATCAGGACTACCGCACTGTCAGTATTCTGGATTCAACAGGAGCTGTCCTTACTCACTTTGGATCTATAATATTGTTTTGTGTGACTCTGGGAATTGGCTTTTTTCACAGTCCAGCATGTAGGACATCTACAACATTGCTGCAGTTTATGCCCCCCACTAATTTCAATTGGCAATATAAATCTAAAATCTTCTTTAGTAGCTTACCAGGCCTAATTTTGGCACCCGTGCACACATGGAGTAGTCCCTTACTTTTGGAGTAGCTACCCACAGAGTAAAGGACTGCTCAACATGAGTAAGGGTGACAGAATTGGGCCTTATGTAAATACAATAGTATTATATCTTGGTATCCACCTTGTCACCTTACAATCTGCCATGAGTAAGATATAGTGCATAGCTGCAGCACCCCAGAATCAGACCAGAGAATAAATTGTGGCTCAAAGTCACAATTCCTCCCCTGCTTCTCCCTTGCTCTGGGAAGGGAGTAAGTTAGTTCGCCCTTTTTTGTGGAGTGATTGATTTCCCCCATGCATCCAGCTAAGTTACTCTGGCCACCAAATAGGGAGGCAGAACCAAGGCTCCCCCAGTTCTCCACACCCCACCCCACCCGGTCCCAAATCATTTGCTCACAGTGACAAGTAGCCCTGGCTGTGCTCCCAACAGCCAGAGTCACAGTCAGAACAGGGGAGTAAGTGGGGCTTGCTCTATAGTCCCCTACATGACTGAGTAAGGGCTGTAACTGTAGTTTTCTCTACAGATGCAGATGAATGCCTGCTCTTCGGACAAGAAATCTGTAAAAATGGCTTCTGTCTGAACACACAGCCAGGTTATGAGTGTTACTGTAAACAAGGCACATACTATGATCCTATTAAACTCCAGTGCTTTGGTAAGTTCTTTAATGCCTCACTCTACATTGTAATGGTATGCAGATGGACATGATCAGCAGACAGAGGGGTAGCCGTGTTAGTCTGAATCTGCAAAAAGCAATAGAGTCTCCTGTGGCATCTTTAAGACTAACAGAAGTTTTGGAGCATAAGCTTTCATGGGTGAATGCCCACTTCATCAGACGCAAGTAGTGGAAATTTCCAGAGGCAGGTATAAATCAGTATGGAGATAGCGAGGTTAGTTCAATCAGGGAGGGTGAGGTGCTCTGCTAGCAGTTGAGGTGTGAACACCAAGGGAGGAGAAACTGCTTCTGTAGTTGGATAACCATTCACAGTCTTTGTTTAATCCTGATCTGATGGTGTCAAATTTGCAAATGAACTGGAGCTCAGCAGTTTCTCTTTGGAGTCTGGTCGTGAAGTTTTTTTGCTGTAAGATGGCTACCTTTACATCTGCTATTGTGTGGCCAGGGAGATTGAAGTGATCTACAACCCATCCTGGACAATGATCCCTCACTTTCACAGACCTTGGGAGGCAGGCCAGTCCTCGCCTACAGACAACCCGCCAACCTTATTCTCACCAGCAACTACGCACTGCACTATAACAACTCTAACTCAGGAACCAACCAATGCAACAAACCTCGATGCCAACTCTGCCCACATATCTACACCAGCAACACCATCACAGGACCTAACCAGATCAGCTACAACATCACCGGCTCATTCACCTGCACGTCCACCAACGTTATATATGCCATCATGTGCCAGCTATGCCCCTCTGCTATGTACATTGGCCAAGCTGGACAGTCACTATGCAAGAGGATAAATGGATACAAGTCAGATATCAGGAATGGCAATATACAAAAACCTGTATGAGAACACTTCAACCTCCCTGGCCACACAATAGCAGATGTAAAGGTAGCCATCTTACAGCAAATGCTCCAATATTTCTGTTAGTCTTAAAGGTGCCACTGGACCCTCTGTTGCTTTTTACATGATCAGCAGAGTTATGCAGTAAAAATGCAAGGCTGAAATGTGGTAGTTATCCAGAGCTCATAGTAATGGAAGCACTGAGCTTCCTGTACTCCTGTAGCATCTTTTTAAGGGGTGCAACATGCTCCCACTTTCTCCTGCATGGCTGGCCAGCTCTCCTGAAGGACGAATGGAGGTGGAAGATAGAACCATGACTCTGCCTACTCCCTCCCTTCTTTTTAGCAAATTGCTCCCAGGGGCTTGCATGTCAACAACAGCTCCCCAGAGAATAGGAGCTACTAATCCTAGTGGCCTTTGCGTGCAATGCACAAGGTGACAGGAAACTACTCCCTTTCTCCACATACAGTGCTGCTTCAATCTACTGGGTACAATCTAACTTTCTGTTTTTTGTACACAAATCAGGCACTGAATGTAGGGTGACCAGACAGCAAGTGTAAAAAATCGGGACAGGGGATGGGGGGTAATGGGTGCCGAAAAAAAAAAAAAAAAAAAAAAAAAAGCCCTCAAAATTGGGATTGTCCCTATAAAATCGGGACATCTGGTCACCCTAACTGAATGGCTGCATGCTTTATCCCACTTTAACTTTGGTAAGTGTGCAGGTTTTAATACAGTAAATTGAATTAACACTATGATTTTTATTAAGTACAGATTTCTCCACAAAGAGTTAATATGCAATGTGGAATTACAATTCAGGTCACTGATGTAACATAAGCACGTTCCTTTTAGTCTGCAGAACCTCTTACTCCTTTATGCTTGCCATTTGATTGAAACCTATTCATAAGTGTGACCCTGACTTTTGCTGCTTAAGTGGAAAACCATATAGACTATGCAGAATAACATAATGAAAGGAAGTAATTTTTGAAACCACAATAAGAGAGCCTTTCACCTGGGGTTTCTAAGACTACCCTCTACAAAGATATTTTCTTTTCTGATTTAATGTCATTTAAGAAAAATAGCCTACTGTTTCCCTAGGGCTAAATTCTTGCTTTTCCTCTCTAAGCCAAGCTTACGAGGAGTAGAGCTGTGGTGGCCAAAAAGGAAGATCCCTTTCTCTCTGCAGAGGTACTGAGGGACCTTTGGCAGGGTGCTCATCAATGGTCCTTACTGCTACCGAATAAAAGAGCAGCATGCAGGCACTCTCTCCAGAATCTGCTATGGATTCAGCTGGCATACACAGGAAGTAGTGTGGGCATGTCTAGGGACACACCCACCTGGGCCCGTGAAGCGCTGCCACATGTGTTAATCAAGAGGCTGCTCAGTTCTTGAGTGCAGTAGGTCGGCATCCTGCCTCTCTCCTGTTTGGGTGCTCTGAGTAGGGTGAAGATGTTACCTGACTCCTATTCCTCCATGTGGGCATAGATGCAAGCAGAATTTTTCCCTGTGTAAAATTTGTATTTGGGCTAATTCAAAGGCGGCACTGGGGGAAATCTGTTCTTAATTTAAGAATTTGCAGGCATTAATTTACACAATGCAACTTCTTTGATGTTGACTTTTCTTGGTGCATTTCTTCCCTTTTAAAGATACAGATGAATGTCAGGACCCAAACAGCTGTGTGGATGGCCAGTGCATTAACACTGAAGGATCTTACAACTGTTTCTGTACCCATCCGATGGTTCTGGATGCCACAGAAAAGCGATGTATCAGACCAACGGATTCAAATGGTATGCTCCATTATTTGCATTATACTGTTCCTGTACAGGATCAAAAGTGACACTGTTGACCATGAGGTGTTGTAGATATGGCTGCAGACCCTACCAGTGGTAGACAGGGTCACTCTTGGGTGGTTCTGCTCCATTCTGAGGAAATCTCAGATGGTAGTCTTGCGCAGTTTTTTATCTATGCTGAGGACACATTCGTGTGATTCCACAGGGTTCCATCTTGTCACCCCAGTGTGTATATGGGACCATTGGGACTGTTAATGAGTAAGCTTGGTTTGAGGTATTTTCAATATGCTGATGATACCCAGCTCTGTATCTCTATCTGTTCCAACCTTGAATGTGAAGTGACCCAGCCTGCCCAGTATCTCACTGAAATTGGGACTTGGGTGAGGGATAGCTGGCTAAGACTCAATCCAGACAAAATAGAGATTGTGCTTTTACAATAGAGGAAAGATATAGGAGTAAATAGTGGGAATTATATCTGTGCTTCTGATTACTTAATGGGATATGTCCCTCATTTGTCTCTCAGCTTTGTAACTGTAGGAAGTTTGTTTAGGGTACACTCAGTTCATTTTTTCAAGCTTTTCTCCACAACCAAGAGGGTTAAAAGCTTGCTACTTTTTTAATGAAAGCTGAGAATCTCAAGCAAACTCTTAATTCCAGCAGCTGGGAATTTAAGAAAAACTCCAAATATTCTAAGACTCATGATAAAATCGAAAGAATTGGCAACACTAACTATGGAATTCTGCATCATACACATTTTTAGAAATGTTAAAACATTTTATTAATAATGGTGTGTATAGCAATGAATTCAAGCCTCTGTTCCGTGCAGCCAATGAAGAATTTAACCATCCAAGAGGTTTCCATAATAGGGGGTACTAGTGCGGATTGATTAAACATTTTATTTTATGTGGATCATACAATAAACCTCTATAAACCCTTACCTAAAACTCAGCCAGACAGTGGTGTTTTAACTAAACAAACTATGGACAAAATTGCGTTGGGCCCCTGCATGGATGTGCAAGGAGGGGAGAGAGCACAAGGATCTCCAGACAATGCATGCACTAGGGCTAGCAGAAGAACAATCTTTGTACTCAGGAAGTTCATAGTGCTCCTGCTTTTTAACTGTTGGCACTAGCCTCTCTAAAGTAGAGAGGAAGGAAACAGAGCAACAGTACAGCCGCATTCTCTGCCACCAGCATGCAGAGTTTGTTATGTATAGATGGATTGTACTTGCACCTTTCTTCCCACTCTCCTTTCAGCTCTCTGGAGCTCAGGGAGGCAATGTGCAGTGTCTTAAAGTGTCTAATTCTATCATTTGAAGCTTCTGGCTACATGAGCGGTAAAAACGGATCTAAACTCAGGTAAACCTCATGCTTTCAGAATACCACATTTTCCTTGTGAGTTGGGATTCAATCCTATGATTTCACATGTAGTGTGTGTAGTTGAACTTGTATTGTTACGCCATGTAACAAATGCAGTTACTACAGCTCACCAGAGGATGACAATTCCATTTCATGACAACTTCTGTGGTTTCAACATTTGTTTTCATTCTGCATTGGAACAAAATTGAACCATTCAAATATTTTCACAAAAGAAAAATATCAGTTTTCTAAGCCAAAAAGGCACCTTTTCTATTTGGGTTTATTTCTGGGTGGCTGTGGTCAACAGTGATCAGAGAGCCCTGTCAAAAACTTAATTGAAACCAATATGTCCCCACAAAACATTTCAGTATTGACAAAACAGCGTATTTTGACAAAAATAGTGTGTCATAAATATTCCACCCATCTGTAGTGGACAGACTTCTTAAAATGTCTTACTGATACAACCTTTAGCTCAGGGTAAGGAAATCCAAGTTCATGTATTTTAGGGTTCACTCCTTGGATGGGATTTCCAAAGCACTTAGTGTAGACCTAACTCTGCTCCCACAGAAGTCAGTGGAAGTTCCAATAGGAGCAGAACTAAGTCAATGCTGAGCACTTTGGAAAAATACCACTCCCTGACAAAGAATTTCAGAAGTGGCTAGGAATTCAGTGTCCCATTCTTGGGTGCCTAGCTTGAGAATCTTTAAAGTAGCCTGTTTTTCCGAGAGTAGGTACTGAACAGTTTCTGAATACCAAAACCCTTTCAGATTTCTCAAGTTGTACAGTCAACATTTGAGCCACTCCAAATCACTAGTCATAATCACTTGGTTATGATTTCTAAGTTAAACATTTGAATTCATTAGTAAATCCATCCAACTTTGGTTTTATGTAAAGCAATAATGTTAGATTATTCTTGTAATCTTTGTTTAGATAACACTGTATTTTACCAATGTCTTTGAAATATTAAGAGCATTGTGGTAATGGTGTAATACTGACTTCTCTTTCAGAACAAACTGAAGAAACTGAAGTCTACCAAGATCTTTGCTGGCAACATCTGAGTGAGAATTTAGTTTGTAGTCGGCCTCTGGTTGGAAAGCAGACTACATACACTGAGTGCTGCTGCTTATATGGTGAGGCCTGGGGCATGCAGTGTGCACTCTGTCCCATGAAGGACTCAGGTAAGGAAATGTAAATTTCAGTTCCTAAGATGATTTTTAGAACCAACAGTCATTTTAATCTCTTGCCCTGTATTCTCAATACCTGAGTTAATAGCATAAAAAAGAAAAAGGAAATTGGCTGTCCATAAACCAATGCTGCTAAATGGAAATAACTAAAGTCCAGATTTTCAAATTGACCCCTAATTTTTGCTGCCCCAGTTTTAAAAACACTTGGGCCTGACTTTCAGAGGTGTTGAGTGTGATGGGTTTGGTCACAGAGACCCCCTTGGGACTGTCACCTGACGTGCTGAGATTACCTCTGAGCCTCCCTGCCAGCTTGAGACTCCAGAACCCTGCCTTGTTGAGCCAGACAGGCTAGCTGGCTGCAACACAGGCCCTGGTCTGGTCCATGCCCCCAAAGCTGCAAACTTTAACCAAAAACCACTCAGCAGGTCACCTCTTTCCAGCACCCAGACACCCAGCTCCCAAAGGGATCTAAACCCCAAATAAATCCATTTTACTCTGTATAAAGCTTATACAGGGTAAACTCATAAATTATCCGCCCTCTATAACACTGATAGAGAGATATGCACAGTTGTTTGCTTCACCAGGTATTAATCACTTACTCTGGGTTAATTAATAAACAAAAGTGATTTTATTAAGTATAAATAGTAGAATTTAAGTGGTTTCAAGTAATAACAGACAGAGTAAGTTACCAGCAAAATAAAACAAAACATGCAAGTCTAAGCCTAATACATTAAGAAACTGAATACAGGTAAATCTCGGCCTCAGAGATGTTCCAATAAGCTTCTTTCACAGACTAGACTCCTTTCTAGTTTGGGCCCATTCCTTTCCCCGGTACAGTTCTTGTTAGTGCCAGCTCAGGTGGTAACTAGGGGTTTTCTCATGACTGCAGCTCCCTTTGTTCTGTCCCACCCCCTTTTATAGCTTTGTCACAAGGCGGGAATCTTTTGTCTCTCTGGGTCCCCACCCCTCCTCCTAAATGGAAAAGCACCAGGTTTAAGATGGATTCCAGTACCAGGTGACTTGGTCACATGTCCTGTGAGACCCCAAACCTCCATTCTTTCTGGCCTAACTCACAGGAACACAGGAAGGTTTACAAGTAAACAGAGCCATTTACAACCAATTGTTCTAGTTAATGGGAGCCATCAAGATTCTAAACCACCATTAATGGCCCCCACTTTTCATAATTACAATAGGACCTCAGAGTTAACTGCATATTTCTAGTTTTAGATACAAGAATGATATATACATACAAATAGGATGAACACACTCAGTAGATTATAAGCTTTGTAATGATACCTTAGAAGAGACCTTTCGCATAAAGCATAGTCCAGTTACATTATATTCACATTCCAAGCATATATTCATAGAGCATATGGAGTGCAACGTCACGTTGAGTATCAATCATTCTCATTCATTTCAGTTGTAATTGTGGGTGATTAGCACCTCTAAAACTCAGGCTTTACTTTTTTTTTATTGGCATTCTGAAAATTAGAGACGTTTCAGAAAATGTAGGCCTGATACATTTTGCTCATTAGTATTACAGAAGAAAATTCAGAGTAGGTTTATTTTCTTGTTATATGCTAACATATAAAAAATATTTAGAAAGAAATATACTTCTTATTGTGGTCTGGGCTAAGATTAAGGTTTAATAGGCTAAAGGAAAAGTATTGTTCATACAGTGCAGCCAATTGAAAAAAGTACCAGAGTAAGAAATTGTTTTTCATCTGTTAACTTGGCAAGTTTCCTCAATAGCCCTGCTGGACTGCTTTGCTTTTCAGTGAATGATTTTTGTGAAAGAAGAGTTCGTCATTTCAGAAAGTTACTTTTATTTTATAGTTTTAAAATTTCTGTCCCTCTATGGCAGATGATGTAGCCTGTTCTTTCTCTCTCTCTCTTTCCATATATGTGTGTGTGTTTGTGTGTATACACACACACACATATATGAATTTTACCTTTTACATAAATATTATGGATTTTAATAACTCATTTTTTGCATATATACAGATAGAGCAATTATATCTTCTACTAGACTGTCTACAAAGGGACATATTGACATGATAATGAAATGTTACTAAAGGTATTGTGTAGAATAATTAGCCCTACAGAAGAATAAGTCTTGGTCATTTAAGATAGATAAGGAAGCCTGTTAGGGGAGAAAGAAATGGGGTATTGCTATGGATTAAGGAAATGCATGCTCCCAGGGAATATTACCTAATGCTATTGAAATTTTTGGAGCATTAGCTAGCTGACATTGATAGTTGAAAACGAATGTGTTTGTCTTATTATTTCAAAAGTGGACATTATTTCAAAAGAAGATTGTTTTGTGTAAGGACAGAAAATTCTTTTTATTAGTATGACTGGAAGCTAAACGGATATGGGGAGAAGTCTCTGGTTATACACAGACCTCTTTCTGGGACTTGTGGCCTGAACACAGATCTGTTATAGCAGCAGAGTTTTAAGCTGTGAGAGAAGAGATGCAATTTTATTAGATGAAAATGAGGTGATAAGTAATAGCTGATATGGACTTGTCAATAATAAATCATGCCAAACCAACCTAATTTCTTTCTTTGACAGAATAACTAGCCTAGTGGATAAGGGGAACATAGTAGATGTGAGTTAAGTAAGGCTGGACTTAAGTAAGGCTTTGGACACTTTCCCATATGATATTCTCATAAGCAAACAAGAGAAATATGGTCTAAATAAAATTACTCTAATGTGGTTGCACAACTGGTGGAAAGACTGTACTCAAAGTGTAGTTATCAATGGTTCTCTGTCAAACTGGGAGGATATATTGAGTCTGGGCCCATAGATGTCTGTCCTGGGTCTGGTACTTTGCAATATTTTTATTCATGACTTGGATAATGGAGTGTGCTTATAAAATTTGCAGCTGACTCCGAGCAGAGAGGGGTTGCAAGCACTTTGGAAGACAGCATTAGAATTCAAAATTCTAGATAAATTGGAGAATTGGTCTGAAGTCAATAAGATGAAATTCAATAAAGACAAGTGCAAAGTGCTGCATTTAGGAAGGGAAAGTCAAATGCACAAATACAAAATGGGGAATAACTGACTAGGCAGTAGTACTGCTGAAAAGGATCTGGGGGAAATAGTGGATCACAAATTGAATATGAGTCAACAGTTTGCTGCTGCTGGAAAAAAGGCAAACGTCGTTCTGGGATTGTATGTAAGACATGGGAAGTAATTGTTCCTCTCTACTCAACACTGGTGAGTCCTCACCTGGAATACTGAATCCAGTTTTGGGCACCACATTTTAAGAAAGATGTAAATACATTTGAGAGAGTCCAGAGGAGATCAACAAAAATAATAAGAGGTTTAGAAAACTTGACCTATTAGGAAAGGTGAACTGGGCATGTTTAACCTAGAGAAGAGAAGGCTGAGGGAGAACACAGTCTTCAAATATGTAAAGAGGACAGTCATCATTTGTTCTCCAGGTTTACAGAGGGTGGTAAGACAAGAAGTAGTTTGATTAGTTTGTAGAAAGGGCGATTTAGGTTAGATATTAGGAAAAACTTTCTAACTGTTACCCAAGGAAGTTGTGTAATTCCCATAGCTGGAGGTTTTTAAGAACAGGTTAGACAAATATCTGTCAGGGATGGTTTAGATATACTTGGTTCTGCCTCAGCATGGTGAGGGGAGAGATGCACAAGAGGGCCCTTCCAGCCCTACATGTCTGTGACGCTATGATTTCATGCCATGCCATACATAGGTAATATTTCAGTATTTTATAATTTAGGCCTGGTGCACACACAATTTTTGTACCAGCATAACTGTGTTGGCTGGCGGGAGAGGTGGTAATGTTTTACCAGCATAGTTATACCAGTCCAATCTCTAATGTGGACACAGTTTTATACAAGTATAAAGGTGCCTTTTACTGGTTTAGCTTATTCCCCTTCCTGTATAAGCTATCCCTGTATAAGCACTTTTCTACTGATATATAACTTTTTCCACTGTATGGGGGTTGCATCATTTTAATCATACCATTATAGTTAAAGTGATACAATTTGTGTGTAGACAAGATCTCAGTGTTCTGAAGTATTAGCCCAGGTGTGTTTGTTTCTACTTATGTTTTATTTTTTAGAATTTACTCACAATGGCCTTGAACAGCAAAGCTCTTAAGCACATGCATAACTTCACTTGTTGTAGTAGCTACCCATGTGCTTATATGCTCTGGAAGATCAGGACCTATTTCTGCAAGACTACAAATAAAATCTGATTTTTGAATTGGCTGACTGGGGTAATTGTTGGCTGCTACCCCCAAATAGTGTGTGAAGTACATTGGCTTCCCAGACAAGAGTAAAAAGGGAGTAGGGGGATTGTTTCAGAAAGGAAATTGCAGCCTTCTCCATGTCTTGTAAGCCAAGCAATGTCACAGAAAGTCTGCTGCGGGCAATTCTGGGCATTGGAAGAGTTGGCGACTCTGGGTAAGAGGTGCTTTTACACTTGCCCTCAAAAGCATGAGATTCACCCACTGATCGATTACTAAACTTACTAGGTATCAAATTAATGGTTAACAGAACTGTCTGTTTAGTATAGTTAAAATAAGACTGGGATAAAACCCTGGTAAGCATACAGTAGAGAAGAGTCCAGCACTGGCTGAGGGCCAGATGAAATGATCTAATAGGCCTTTCAGTCTCTAATTTCTGCAATTCTGTGATAAATAACTGAAAAGTATCAATTTCCAATCTAGCAGAAAAGTAACCAGAAGCCTGGTCTGCAGAGTTTGATTGCAAATCCATACAAAGAATCCTGGTACAGGAGCAACCAGGGATTGAATCTTTCATCAGGAAGGTGGTTGAGTGCATTTCTGAAGTGACACAGAGGAGGGTTAGCCAAGTGGCCCTAATGCAGCAAATTCTATTCATGTGATTACATTTCAACATGTATGTAGTCTCATTAAAATTAAGCACATGTGAAGATGTTTGAATATCAGGGCCTTTGTGCATTTGAATAGTCTTTCTGGGGGCGACAGAAATATGCTAAAAGGATAGCTAAACTGTCAGCCAAGAGAGAATCAGCATAAAAAGTGTGGAAATGGCAGTTCTAAATTAAGTGGTAGTATAAATCCAAGGTTCCCCTTTGCACCAGTCCTGTCTGGGGAGGGTTGGAGTCCCTGAGTGTAACTCTTTAATTGGGGATTGTAGTACCATTGCTGTCACTTGAACACCCCCCCCCCCCCTCGTGGCTGGGGTGCTGTTACAGTGCCTTACCCATGTTTCCCTTTCTTCAGGGCTCCTTAAACAAAACTTCACCCAGTCTTGTTCAATCACAGCCCTTCTTGGGGGTCTGGGTGTTTTATTAAATTAACAAAGTTCCCAAAAACAAACAAAAGAAATCATCCACGCAGCCTTAAGCTGGGCACAGCCCCTCTCTTCCCTAAAGAACTATCACTTCCTTAGGGATCACTGCAGGGCACCCTCTTTCCCTACAACTTTACTCTGCAGTTCCCTTGCAGTAGGAAATACCGTCCCCTGTAGCTTCCTGCTGCCTTTTATATTAAAACCACCTGATTCCTCTCAGGTGGGGCTCATCTTGTAATCAAGGCTGGCTTAGCCCCAGGTTCTCCAGCCTGTGGGCAAGCCACCCGGTTACAAGGCTGATCCATGGATGAAGAGAACCAGCAAAAGAAGCGTGTTCTGTGTGTGTGTGTGTGTGTGTGTGTGTGTGTGTGTGTGTGTGTGTGTGTGTGTGTACACACATATTTATAAAGTAAAATGATCATTAAAGATCGATAAGGGAGAAGTAATGTTTAATTATCTTTTATAGGTCATGATTTTGAGTTAAATTTATGTGTTGGTTTAAAATAGAAAATAGGAACGAATAATGCTTCATGACATTTGGAAGCATTTTGTTGATTCCAGTGAGAACCTTTGAATGCTCTTTGGCTTACATGGAATAATTGTTGTTGGTTTCACCTTTACTATGTAGATACTACCTGCTTTTTATAAATAATCAAGGAGCAATCTAATTATTACCAGCAGCTAATAGAACACAATGTACAATGTGCCTGCTAAATAAAAGCATATAACATTGAGATTCAGTATTTGCCTACAGATGGCCCACAAAGAAGGGCTGTGCCTCTCTTTTAAATGCATTTTTAAAATATTTTAAAATACTAAATTCTTTTTCAACGGTTGGGCTCAATGGTTTACTCAGTTACATGGGGGCAGCTCCTATTGACTTTCCTGGAGGTTGAATCTTCATAACGGAGGGCAGAAATTAGGCCCAGTATGTCAATAGGAACAGATGGCCCATCAGCATAGTGCAGTAAAGTATAAAATTAAATGTAAACTATCAGGCAAACTATTGTGATTTCACCAAAAATAACAATCTGATTGACCAGTTGTTGTG
This sequence comes from Trachemys scripta elegans, assembly GCF_013100865.1. Lineage (NCBI taxonomy): Eukaryota > Metazoa > Chordata > Testudines > Emydidae > Trachemys > Trachemys scripta. The sequence continues at coordinate 61,575,143 of NC_048300.1, read as the reverse complement.
GCAAAAAGATTTCTGATATACAGTGAAACCTGGGAAGCAAGATATAATATACTGGCTTTGTATATAATATGTGTTTCTCCTTGCTGACATTGCCTCCACAGTTACCTTCTAGGAATCACATTGCTGCCAAATTTTTTGGAGTAGTTATGATGGTGGTTAGGGGCCTGTATATGTCACTGAAGCTGTAACTTTATAAAAAAAAAAGCTTGCCCCCATAACAGTTCCCACTTCCTCTCTCTCTCTCTCTCTCTCTCTCTCTGCCAGATATTGTTGTCTAGGAAACTTTCTTTCCTTCTATGTTGTTCTGGTTTTTGTAATAGAAAAGAAAAAGTAGTGTGACTACTGTGTGTGAAAAAATGTCAAATGAGGGCTTATCCTTAAATGAACTTCCACAATGATCTCTAAGAGCTGCAAATGAAGATTTAGACTTAATTTCATGTTTTTAAAAACCCTCTTTGCTAAGCTCCATCAGGCTGGCTCTCAAAATCTTTTTTCCTCTAATCAAGAAATAGCCAGTGCAGGTTCTCTCAAATAATATAGTTACCACATGCTACTTGAATAGACAGAGAAGACTTCAGTTTGGACTGCCTCTCCGCTGGCAGGAGTGAGAGAGACTTTCTGGCAGACCATCTCGTTCAGAAAGAAGCATACCAACTCAAATAGTCATTTAAACCATCAGGGGTGAATCATATATTTATGGGTCAGCCAGACTGGGACTAGTTTTGTACAAGTCAGAACAGGAGTTGGCTTGAGGGACTGCTCAAGAGCACTTCGGAGCCCAGGTATCTTTATTTTGTACTAGACAAATTCTTCTGTATGCCTTTCTTCCATGTCCTCTTATCTATTACTGTTGGTGTCTCTACACAAGAAGCCTTGAGTTCATTTATCAGTTATGAAGGATGACTCTTTTCATTCCATTGAAAACTAATTCTTTCCAATTAAATGTGTTAAGTGAATACAGTTTACTTATGTGAATTTTAATAAGCACTGAAGGAATGGGTAGGATATTTGTCTTCATTTGAAACCATGAGCCATGTTTTGATCCCAAATGGAATTGGTTTTTTGGCACTATTATATTTTTCCTTGTGGAGCAAAGAATGTGAAAATAAAAGCCTTGCTTTTATCATGTAAGAACAATTATAGCTAGAAACCCAAACCTTGGGAGGCATTCACCACTTCAGGAACATTTACCAGGGAAAACTTAGAACTGCGTGAACTGAATGAATGAATCATTTGACATGTCTTCAGTCTGCAACACTTAAAAGTGATATCATTGGCTCAGGAGAGAACTTTCACACTTCTAGGCCAGACGGTCATAGGTTCAAGTCCTGACTTGGGGACCTGGAGTTGCTCCTTTGTCAAATACCTTATACATTGTGTTGGCCAGATTTACTACTGTAGCAGTATGCATATTTCTATTGTTGGGGCACCCTGAAGATTTGTAACATATGTTAAGGAGGATCTGAGGGTGGGGGAAGCATTATCACCAGAACATTTTCATGATAAAATTGGTAGATCATAGAATGATCATTCAGTGACCTGCAGTTTCTTTTTTCCTTATATCATCCTTGTATCTGAGCTTATAGATGACAGACATAAGAGTAAATATTGGGCTGTCTGAACACAGTTGCAGCCATTTGTCCAACAGTTTTAAAAATGGTTATAAAGTGAACTTATATCTTAAAAAATAACCTGTAATTTTTGTGTCCTGGCTTTTCTTGGAATATTTTGGCTGCTTCAATTTTTCATGGTTAGATTTAAACCTGCCCTGTCTCAACACCATCCAACATAAAAAAACATCTGATGAAGACAGGAAACTTACATCACAGTTAATGCATGTAAATGAGAAGGGTAGAAACAGTGATCTGGTCAGCTGTAGACCAGTGATGAAAATCATTCATTGGAACCCCCCTGTTTCTGAAAATGATTAATGGAGATTCTGCTATTTTCCTGCTCTGAGTCAAAACGATTCCCATAGACCCCCTCAAAGTAAAATCATGGTTTTATGCCAGCTGAGACTTAGCCTCTGGAGTCAGGGGAAAAATGGGTAGCATCTATTCAAGTGTTGCTGTTTGGCAGTAAACTTGATAACTGTGCAGTAGACAAGTGTGCAATTGACAATATATTTACAAAAACAAGTTTCATAATCCCAATCAAAACTGTTGGTGCAGTTCCATAATTCACTATAAAGCTAGTCAGACTCTTTTGGTCTTTCTGCCTAAGAGTCCAGTCCTGCAAACACTTGCTCATGTGAGTAGCCCTTACTCACAGGCATACGTTCATTGACTGTAATATTACAAAGGTGAATAATAACTACTTTCATGAGGATGAGTTTGCAGGATTTGTCTCTTTGACATGCAGGAAAGATAAGACAGGTAAGATGTATGAAAATAAGAGAAAATCCACTAAAAACTGATGAAGTAATTTGCTGTCTGTTATCTTGCCCAATAAAGTATTAAGATAGCAACAGTACAGCTGAAAGCATACAGTAACATTATCTTCCAAATAAAAGTCTTCACAGTTTTGGATCTAATACTGAACTGAAATGGTAACCACAGAAACATTCTATATTCGTTCTGGGACTCAGCAGTATGTATATATATTGTATTAGGCCAAAGAACTGACAGTTGGATTAAATAAAAAGAATTGCCTTTGTAATATTCCTGTGTTACAGAACAGTTCATCTTGACCTTTGATCTTGTAAGGCTACTTACAGTGATACTAGCTTTTCCAGGACCTGTATCACCTACTCTTTTCATCTGTCACTAAATCAATAATAGAAATTTATAGTAATTCACAAAACTTCTATTTGGGGGTTCTAATGCTCCTATCAGTTCAAACAGCAGCATTCTGAATGGAAAAGGTGCATTCTGAATCAAGAGGAGAAGTCTAGTCTATCTCTGTTTGGATAGTTTTTTAAAAACTTAGAAATTCTGCCTCCTTGGTCACTTAGCACTTACCTGTTCTTACTATAAGACCCAACTTCCAAACATTAATGCCTAAGTTTAAGCACCTAGGCACCTTAATCAGCACTTAATGTATGGTGCCTAAAGTGGGTATTTAAGTTCCTAAATATGGATTTAACTAAACTGAAGCTTCCATATTTGAAAATATGGCACATTGGCCACGATTTTCAAAAACTGATACCTACAATTGAGCCTTTATGTCCCTACTTGGACACCTAAATAAAATGTCCTGAGTTTAAAAATTGTTGAGTCTCCATTAGCTCCTATTGAGAATCTTATGGTGTTGGGATACATTGTGATGTAAGGGATATTGTTGCAGGGAACAGTGAATCTGGTGGGGCGGAGAGAGACCAGCAGAAATTAAAAGATGTTGAGTAAGATGGGGGAGAAAGGGGTGTGTGCATGTGTGTGTGTTGGGGATTCTGTTTTGTTTGAGGAGGATTGGTATATTAATGTGGCTTTTAAAACCTGCATTAGAAATCACTGTTCTAGTACCCAGCTGCAACAACTATGTCTTTTCAGTGGCTGCCTCTGTGTAGCTAGGAGAGTGAAACAGTTTTGCCAGGAGCTTAAGATGTGGAGGGGGTCAGGCTCCCTCGATTCCTGTGGTGGTGGTTTGGAGGAAATATGACGCTGAAAGGGAAATAGGTAGGCTGGAGGCAATAATATTGTCATGGGCCAACTGTTACTGCTTTCTGTTTGGGGATGCATCTGCAGTCTCTAGCAGGGATAGACAGAATCACTTTAGAGTGGTTTTGTTCAGTTCTTTCTGGGAGTTCACAGATTTGGTTTTGGGTGATTGACCATGGCAGAGAGCTGCAAAATTCCATGTTCACATTCCTCCTATTCAGTGCGTATATGGTCTGCTTGGAGGTTTCATAAGGAGGCATGGGCTGCTGAGGAATCCAACTTTGTTTCCACCTCAGCAGCTCTGGCAGGTCCAGCAAAAGTGCTTTACCTTGTGTCTGTATGAAACTGGGGCTTGAGTGAAGGCTAACTGGCTTGAGGCTTCCTATGAGGAAGACTGGGGAAATGTTTTTAAGGTGTGGGAAACCACCTGGCAGAGTTTATATCAGCTCTGGGCATTAGTTACTCAAGCTCACAACCTTGGGATTTTGTATTGTTCTTGGTCTTCTAGATGTTCAGGTACCCACTGTTGATAAGATTAAGTTTTTTCATCTTTCCTTTGCAAGTAGGGTGCAAGCAACTATTTATTTTATATGCAGATCTAGTGACCATTATCCACGCCTTTGTCACTTCAGGATTAGACCATTACAATTTGTCCTATATAAGGCTCTCCTTGAGACGTTTTCGAAACTTCACTGGGTGGAGGAGAGTACAATTACCACTAAGGAAAGGTTCATGCAGAGAGCACATTACATCAGTGCTCCAAGATCTGCACTGACTACCAGTTAGTTTCTGTCTGGAATCTAAGATGTTTTGACCTATAAATCTCTAAATGGTTTGGACCCTGATTACTCCTCTCCCTGAATTTTATCTCTGTAGTTGCAGTCAGTCATCAAAGGTGCTCAAGCTAGGGACCCTCTAGGTGAGAGATGCTGGCAAAGCATTCTCCATGAGAAGTCCTCAATTCTGGAATTTTTCTCTCCTTGGTCCTACAGATCCTGGATTTTTTGGCCTTCAAGCATTTTGCAAAGCTTTTGTACTATTGGGTATTTGTTTATTTATAGTAAAGTACTTAATAATTATTAGGTTGTTGTACTGTCGTACAGCTGTTTAGATGGCAGTGGCAATTTATATTGAAAAAAATGTTTTTATTATGATTTTAACTATTTGTACAAGTGCCTGTGGTGAAGATGTAGTTGCTTTTAAAAACTTTGACTCATATATTCATTTACTTTTGGTATGAATCCTGATCTAAAAAAATAGACCAGAGATTGGGTTGTGTATTTAAAAGAGGAAAAGCAAAAGCTAATGTTCCTAAACCTCAAATCGTGAGTGAGTGAGTGGTTGGAAACCAGCAGTGAAGTTATCACAGACATAGCTTGACTCTTACTGTAGTTTTACTAGTCTGCCACAAGCCATAGGAGAAATTATTATTTCAGCAGATCTGAACAGCCTATGTTCTGAAATAAAAAAACACCAAAAGTTTCTGTAATAAGCAGGTTGGTAACCTGAGTTTCTTCAACTTTAACAGGAGAGTTTATCCATTGTGAGCTTTTCTGAAGCCATTTGCTTTAGAGCTTATCTCTGCAAGAACCTAAATATCCTTCCTTAATTCCTGGAAAAATCATTTGTTGTGACTAGTGCCCTTTCCTCTTTCTTGAGCTCTATAAATTAAGAAGAAATAACCTTGTCATGTGTATTTAACCTAAACTCCAATTTATAGAGGATGTCAAACATGTAAGTGAGGATAGCTGTCTAAATGTAGAACAGAAATCTTTTCAGTCTTGGTTCATAGATGATGCAATTTCCTGAGAGAGCACAGCTTAAGCAATTCAGACTGATGTCCGGAATCTGATTGGGACACATATTTTGTGTAAGAAATATTTTCTTGGCATTGTCCTTGTCTCCAGTTATTTCTTCTATGGTGAAACTGTCGCATTTTAAATATTTCTGTCATGGTGTTGATAGCTTTGGCTCTTTTTTTCTGTGATGCTGACAGTTATAAGGTGCTGGGCAGAAAATAAAACTTCCTTGGTGGTGGGAGGGAGGATTTGGCGGCTGTTCATTTGTAATCATGGTCATCTCAGGAAAAACTGTTTATAATATTCTGTGTTAAATATATGAAACAATAGAATAAACTAGTTGACTGGAGATTTGGGATCCAGTTTTCAGAAGCTCAGGCACATACTTGAGCACCTCTTTTGCATGTACCCTGACCATAGTTGCATGTGTAGTCACCACAATTTTACAGGCAAATTATGTTACCCGGGGTTATCTGAACCTAAAACTATGGTAACTAATCACTGTTTTTTCAGAGGTGTCAGGAAATAAATCTGGGGGGGACACAGCACCTCTCTCTGATAAATGATTGGTACACATAAGAGTGCTTTCACCTAAGCACTCTTGTTTTTATTGAGTACAAAGCACACATCTAAACTAGCAATAGTCTAGAGTGTCCCAGAATATAGTTACCCAAAGTCTGAGGTTGTGCCAAGTGACAGCAGCAGGTTTCTGGTGGCCAGCCTTCCTCCTAGCTGCTAGGGAGATTGATGTTAGTGTCTTCTTGCTCGTAGAAAATCAAAACTTTTCCAAAGTACATGTTTTAACTAATTTTTTAAATAAGTAACTTAAAGAATAATTCAAAGTAACTTCTAATAGGCTAACAATTTCCCTAGCAACAGCAAAAAGCTCATAATTTCTACTTAATAGTAAAGCAACTCCAGCAAGAAACTTATAAACACAGGCACCCAGACCAACATCAGCTATCCTTGTTAGTAACACTGCAGTTGTGCAGATGTTTTTGTCTGCCTAAGCAAAGCCAAATTCTTCCTTGCTACATGGTATCCTCACTTCCAATTTATGGTGGCTAAGTGCACAAGATGGCTACAGGCTATGTCAAGTCCAGTTCTCTCATAACAATTAGATGTGCATTTATTTGACTATTCTGAAAATCCAGGGACATGATGTCCAATCATTGGGCTTATATCAGACTTGTGTTTATCTTCCTTTTTTGTCACCTAGAAGTCATGGCTGACTTCTGCGCAGGTTCGCATGTGCATCTTCCTATTTTCCCCTAAAACACACTTATTTTTGCATGCACAACTTAGACAGCTACTTTTGAAAATAAGTCCCTTTAAATTTTTGAAACCTCACACCAACTTCCCTTATGCATTAGTCATCTTAAGTTACAAAATGCACTGCCCATATATTTTTTTGAAAGTACTTCTTAAGAAGAACTTAGAAACATAATATGCACATTATAAAAAGGAAAATCCTGTTCTTGAGCCATGGATATAATAACCCTGATTAGTGCTAAGAGATAGACTAGGAGAGAAAATATAAACAAACAGTAAATGCTATTAACATAGATTATGAAACATGAAAAATAGGTATGCATTTTTTATTTCTTTATAGGAACATGATTGGTTTGAAATTGTCCATTAATTTCTGCATTACAGGTAAAATATTACTGTCATGGTTCAAGGGTAGTTGCGCCTCTGTCCCCTCTTCTGATCTCACAGAGTGCACTCCTTCCAGGTCATAGGCCATGAGCTGTCACCTCTCTGGGGAGGAATCCCACGATTCTCCCACTCTTAGAGCAGGGTGCTAGGCTACAGAACCCTGTAATAATCAGGCTTACTCCACAATAGGTTCTACTAGACTCTGTACCTGTGGTTCTTCCCTCTGGGAGCTTGTGACCAGTGGTGAATACATTGACCCAAAACAGCCTTCTGAAAACAAAGTATTGTTTAATCTTAACAAAACACAGAATAGCAAGGGGGAAAGGTTTAAAACAACAAAACACATACATGTGTAGTTATCTTTCTGTCTTCAATGTAGGGGGACCTGTTAGTCTATCTTCTATCTTTTCAGCCTCTGGGGCCTAGTTCACCTTAGTTCAAAAACCGTGTCCCCCTCCCATTCAGGGAGTGTCTCTCTTTTAATCCCTCTCAGATTTTGATCTGCCCTCCCTTCATTGGGTGGGAGGGGTAATTCAGTTCTGGCAAAGACAATCAGGCAAGCCCACCACAGGGAGGGAGGTAGCATATCATAGTTAATACTCCTGGATGTTTACTGAAGAGCTATTATCTGGGCTATTGTCCTTCTTTCTGGGTAAGCTTCCTGACCACCGGGCTATTGAATTCACCTAATATAGGCATACAATAAAAATCTTTAAAGTACTCAGAAAAACACATAACGTATATATTATTCATAGTAGGGCTGTCAGACTATTAAAAATTAATAGCGATTTAATCATGAGATTTAAAAAGAGTGATTAATCGCAGTTTTAATCACACTGTTAATAATAGAATATAATTTATTTAAATATTTTTGGATGTTTTTCTACATTTTCAAACATATATCAATTACAACACAGAACACAGTGTATAGTGCTCATTTTATATTATTATTTTGATTACAAATATTTGCACTGTAAGAATGATAAAACAAAAGAAATAGTATTTTTCAATTCACCTCATACAAGTACTGTAGTGCAATGTCTTTACTGTCTAGCAGTGCGATTAAAACTGTGATTTAATCATGACAAATTTTTTTAATCTAGTTAATTTGTTTTGCATTAACTGCTTGAGTTAATTGTGATTAACAGCCCTAATTCATAGATTAATACCGGCAACTCCAAATCTGTCACAGCTATGCACCAAACAAGTGTTTAATTGAAATTTCCTAAGTGACTTTGTCAGAATATATTAGGTCACACTTCACTTGAAAGATACATTTATAAATTGTTTATAAAGTATTAATAAAAGATGAATAGATGTTTTTAATAAATGATTAATCAATTGTTATAGAGGCCAACAGGTTCTGTATAACCATGGTTTATTACCGTCTATAACAACTCCTACTAGTGTGCTCATAACTATTTATAAAACACATCCTACTCGTGTCTGTAACATGCTTATAACATTTATTAACCATTAATTTATTTGTAACTGTTGTACAAGAGCTAGCAATGAAGACATTCAAAACTTAGTTGTGTCAAGGAAGGCTCAGTGCGACAGAGAAAAAGTTCCCATTATCAAAATTTGCAGTAGATTAGATAATAAACTGTGTGCATTTTGTATTGACAGATATGCAATATAAAATACTGTCTGAGACTTCAAATTATCCAGGTAATCTGTATCAACTAGTTCCATCTCTGTGTTGCATATACAATTTTTACATGACTATAAGATGACACATAGGGGTCTAAAAATATAAAGAAAACTGAAGTGTAGTATTTTATGGACAGATATATTGATACCGCTAACGGTTATTACATGTAGTTGCATGAGCCAATGCATTGCAATGGAGATATCTGTTCTCTCTGCTCAGAAAAACTACAGCACAGTAACTCATTTAAGTAGACTTACTGTTATATTTACAGTAAAATGGGTAGAATCGTGCATTGGTGCATCAACTCAAGGGAGGTCTCCAAAGAAAGCATTTTGTATCATTTGTGTCATACATTGCATTATGTACATAATTAAAATCAAAGATAAGTACATTTTCAACACTAGTGCACAGTATGTTAATAATAATAATGGGTGTCACACATTTAGGAGGGTTGCATGTTTACTTTTTAGCAAATTGTACTGGAATATTTATTCTCACAGGCCCAAATACCATGATGTTATGTTACCGTTGCAGACTCTCCTACAAATGCTTTAAACCTGGAGAGTTGAGATTTCCTGGCACTGTATACTAATGTATTTTGCAATGGCAGAAACAGCAGGAACTCCAGACTGTCTGGCTACTGGTCGGTGGTTTCTACTTTTTTTTCAATTAGAATATTTTAAAAATGTATTGTATATAGTGGAATTAGAACCTGTCCCAATTATGAAATAGATGCACAAATACCCACAACATGGGTCAAGAAAATTCTCAGTGCTAGGGTTACATTGTATATAATGGTCATGATTTCCAAAAGGGCTGAGCATCAGCCTAACTCTGCTCCCATTAAAGTTAATGGAAGTTAACAATGTTAAAAACCCCTTCCCAAGAAAGAGAGCTCTTAAAATGGCAAGTGATCCACTTGCATGAGTTTTGTAACATTCTAACTCCGCTGATTTCAGGGGAGTTATTCTTGGTTTAGATCAGTGTGAGATCATGGTTTTTTAGGTTGGAAAAAAAAAAATCAGTCATTACAGTTGCCTAGTTCTGAAATATGTAGTATTTAACATTCATTGGTTTTAGATTTAAAACAAATGTATAAAGAAAATTCTGCGAAAAGAAAATTACCTCAACTCTTGAAATCTCTAAACATTTCAAGAATTATTACGCATGGGATAATACCAATGTTCCTGTTCATTTTTAAGCTAAATTATGACAGCCGTTTGTACTTTGGGTAGTGTTCAGTTGCATTCCTTCCAGTTTTTCTTTGTATTGAATATTCTTGCTGTTTAAAATGTTTTCTTCATATGTTTAATATTCATGGTAAACACATTCTATGCGAAGATTTGTAAGGCACGTTGGACACACTTGCTATGAGGCAAGATTATACATAGACGTTTTAACATGATATCCAGAAAAGTGCACTAAGTCCCTTTCCTGATAGATACATCTTTCTTTGTTGTTATCTCTTTCTCTATTTTATTTTAAATATATTATTTTGGTGGTTCAGAAAGTGAAGGCATGATAGCATTGGCTAAATCGAGGCAAAAAATGCAAACAATTAAAAAACAATCTTCTTCATACAAATCTCAGTTCTGACAATCCTAGTTGTTAATCTAATCCTCTACCTCTTCTAAACAAACACTGCCTTAAATTGTTTGTGAACAAAATGCTTGGTTTATTTTTGTGGTCTTAACTTTCTATCTACCACAATGACCCAGTGGAGTTCTACAATTTACACCAGCTGAGGATGTGGCCCTGAGACTTTGCCTCTTGTCCTGAGTTAGGGCCAGCACATAGTTGCACTGTGGCGAGCAGCCCATGGAAAGAACTGTGACTCCAAGTCACAATCCCTTTCTGGCTCCCACCCTTGATCCACAGAGAAGTATTCTGCTGCTGGCCCGTATCTTCAGCACACTACTTTTCCCTCCTCCATGGCTAACCTGTTTTGCCCAGGGGCCAGAGTCAAAGCTCTGCCTAATTCCCAATCCTCTCCACCCTCTCATCTGTGCATGAGGGAAATGGCAGGCCCACAGAGCTTGCTCCCCATTTACGCTCCCTGCCTCCTCCATGCGTAGGCTGATGATGCAGGGAGGTAGTTTGCAAGGTCACTAGAACTGAGTGATTGGTTTCTTTTGTTCTGGTCAGAATTATGAATGTTTAAAATAATAATTAATGGAAATATCCCATCTCCTAGAACTGGAAGGGACCTTGAAAGGTCATCAAGTCCAGCCCCCTGCCTTCACTAGCAGGACTAAGTACTGATTTTGCCCCCGATCCCCAAATGGCCCCCTCAAGGATTGAACTCACAACCCTGGGTTTAGCAGGCCAGTGCTCAAACCACTGAGTTATCCCTCCCTTTATTAGGGTAGGTAATAAATTCCCTTTGTCAAGGGAGATGTTGATAATCTCTGTTCAGAGGGGTCTCAGGTTCTGTCTACTCTTGTATCATCCAGAAAATATCTATATATCTAAGTACTTAGATACAATGATAGGCTGTATACAAAACCCTAAGACAGATAGGAAGGCCAGAGAATCACTGTCAGAGGTTGGTAGCTCCGGCTGCCATTTAAGCTTCCATTACTTTTTTATGAATAGGCTGGATTCTTAGAAGGGAGGGTGTTGTGTTTCTGGTCCTATGAGCAATGTGTTGTTCTTGATAGCCACATGCACGTGATTTTCTCTGTGAAAAAGATGACAACTCCACCCAATGAATGGTTCTGGCTTCTGGGCTTAAGTGAAGACAGTCTGAGTTTATGGAGCCATTTACTATCTGGAATAGTTCTACATAGTGAGAGCTTGCCGGTTCTATGGCCATCACACCAATGCCTGAGTTTTTTTCCTTCGTACTTTTCCTGTTATAGGTGATCTGAAAACCAGTTATTCTGTATGGGAAGTGTTGCTTTGATGCTAAAATGTCTGCAGCAGTAGTCAGGAAGTGGCTATAGACCCATTTGACAATGAGATTTTTATTCCAAAGCATCTGTCTTGTATATAGTTCATTGCAATATGTAATAATAGTTCAAGTACAGCACTGAGGCTGATCTAACTTACAGTGTGGGACAGGCTGGTGATGTAATGCAATCCTCCTGGAGTGAGGGGGTCATCAGCAGTGGGATCAAATCTGGGACATCTGAACCGAAACAGAAAAGCTTCTACTACCTTAGCTAAAAGATCCAGGTCTGTTTATTAACTTAGAGCTAGTGGCAGAATCATAAAACATGTGGTCCAGCCACTAGCAGAGGACAAAGAGCCACACTCTGTATGCAGTTACGGTAGCATAAAGTTACTTTCCCAAGACCCCTCTGCCTTTTCAGTGCCTTAGCCAAGCACAGCTTGGGAGGAACTGATATTTGGGCTCTCTGGTTTTAGGACATGGCCCGCATCGTGGGACAATGAGAAATGGCTATGATGGAAGGATGCAAAGTATTCTCTACCTACACTGGCCCAGCTCTGTTGGCCAGTGCAGTGTGTGTGGGACAGGCATGGACCCACTCTCTCCTCACCCTCTTTGCCTCGTTTTGGGTGGCTAATTCCAACACCTGTTCTGGCCTGAAGTAGTCTTTGCAGTCAAGGGATACAAAAACTATAATTGCAGCTGGCCCTTGTGCAGTGGGAGTGTGGTAAGCTGCTTGTGCCTTTTCATCCCCTCCTCCTTTGAAGGACTGCGAAAATCTGGCCCTTAATTTTTTGTACAGTTGTTAATTCAAATCCATTCCTTCGGTGTAAAACAACCGAAGTCACAAAAGGGATTAATTTGGCCCATTACATTTTAATAACATTGTTCTTGAAGGAGAGAGAACAATTTGTAGAAGCTTCAGTTTTATGCTGTTTCTAGGAAAGACATTTATTTCCAGCTGACAGGCATTGCTGTAATGTGGCCTTTGTTACAAGTGTGCTTAGTTGTATGTCCTATTTTGCTTTCTCCTCCTCAGAGGATTATGCCCAGCTGTGCAATGTTCCAGTTCCAGGATCTCGACGACCATATGGACAAGATGCTTTGGTTGACTTTGAGGAACGCTTTACCCCAGAAACTGATCCGTTCTTTGTTGAAGACCGTAAGTAAATATCACTGTTATGTAAAATTCTTGAAAGCAGGATTATAACTTGGATTACTTCCCTGTAGTTGGCTTCATTCATCTGTTTGCTTCTGAGTAATGTGACCTATTTATTTATGTTCCTATTACATTAACTTTGTCCAATGTTCAGGTTCCAGCGCCAGAGTTGTATGAGAGCCCATTTGGGCCCAAAGTACAATATTATTTTGTTTAATATAGTGAAATAATGTGTGCCAGGTATACTTAATTTATATTTACCAACAGATTTACAGCTAAAGGTCAAAAAAAGCCAGTTTTCCTTCTCACAAATTAATTTTTCTTTGGAGCATGCGACTCAAACTCCTTTGGGGTATATTAATTTTTTTTTTTTAATTCTTCATGCCAGCTTTCCATGATTTTCCAGCAGAACTTATGTGGGGGAGGTGTAGTGTGTGCATGATGGTCTTACTCCAAAAAAATTGCCTAGCTTAGCATGACCACTGAGTATGATTTGCACAGGCTTTAGTTGGAATGCCAATGCACACATAAATGAATAGGTCATGGGGAAAGCAAAGATCTTGCTACAGAATCTTATAGAAGTAGGGTTCTAAATTTATGCTTGAAAAATACATGGGTTTTTTATTGAATAAGACCCTGATCCATCTCGCTTTGAAGTCAATGGAAATCTCTTTGATCAGGACCTAGGCCAGGGGTTCTCAAACTTCATTGCAGTGCAACGCCCTTCTGACATCAAAAATTACTACATGACCCCAGGAGGGGGGACTGAAGTTTGAGTCCACTCAAGCTCTGCCGCCCCGGGGGTGCCAAAGCTGAAGACCAAGGGCTTCAGCCCCAGGCAGGTGGCCTATAATCTGAGCCCTGAGGCTTGGGCTTTGGCCCTGGGCGGTGGGACTTGGGCTTCGGCCCTGGACTCCAGCAAGTCTAAGCCAGCACTGCTGACTCCATTAAAATGGGGTTGCGACCCACTTTGGGATCCCAACCCACAGTTTGAGAACCGCTGACCTAGATTACTTGGACTGCCTTGAATTCAGCTTACACCCTTATACCAGAGCTGAATTTGGTCCAGCATATTTCTTCAGTCTTATGTTAGAAACAAAATGGTGGTTACAAAAGGGACAGGCAATCCCAACTGCCTTGTACGTATAGCATGCAGGTACCACTTCTCTCTCACCCAACATGTCCCATTAAAATGAATTAATAAGTTAAAAGAAATAACGCTAAAAGAAATCAAAATGATAGCTTTGAACAGGGCCAGAGGACTACAGTGAGTAGCAGAAGTTTGAGATGTATTCCCTTCCACTAATTGCACAAGTACTAGTAGAATGAAATTCAATAAGGACAAATGTAAAGCACTAAACTTAGGAAGGAATAATCAGTTCCACAAATACAAAATAGGAAATGACTGCCTACAAAGGAGTTCTGCAGAAAAGGATGTGGGGGATATAGTAGGTCACAAACTAAATGTGAGTCAACAATGTAATACTGTTGCAAAGAAAACAAACACCATTCTGGAATGTATTAGCAAGAGTGTTGTAAGCAAGATACGAGATGTAATACTTCCACTCTACTCAGCACTGATAAGGCCTCAGCTGGAGTATTATGTCCAGTTCTGGGCACCACACTTCAGGAAAGATGTGAACAAATTGGAGGAAGTCCAGAGGAAAGCAAAATGGTTAATCAGAAAATCAAAAATGATTAAAGGTCTTGAAAACATAACCTATGAGGAAAGACTGAAAAAAATGGATCTGTTTAGTCTGGAGAAGAGAAGACTGAGGCGACATGATAACAGTCTTCAAGTACAGCAAAGGTTGTAATAAAGAAGAGGGTAGGAGATTGGTCTCCTTATCCACTGAGGACAGGTAAAGAAGAAATGGGCTTAAATTACAGCAAGCAAGATCTATGTTGGACATTAGGAAAAACTTCAACTCTAAGGGTAGTTAAGATCCGGAACAAATTGCCTACGGAGGTTGTGGAATCTCTATCACTGGAAATTTTTAAGAACAGGTTAGACAAACACCTGTCAGGGATGGTCTCTAGATAATACTTAGTCATGCCACAGTACAGGGGACTGGACTAGATGACCTATTGAGGTCTCTTCCAGTCCTACATTTCGATGATTCTATTAAATATAGTCTACAGAAACCAGGGTTCATCTCTGTTTAATACCTAACAAACCTAGCAGACTTTATGCAGAGTTGTACAAAGCTAAACAATATTGACTTCTAACACTGATGAAAATTATCAAAGCACAATGAAAACCCCAGAAAGAGATGATAGTGTCCCTAATATGATGAAAGAGAAATAGAGTGGGAGACATGCTTTCTATTCCAATTTCCAAATTATAAATGGGTGTAAAAAAAGTACTTCCTCAAATTATAAGCAATGATAAAAGACTTTCCATTAATAAGTGATTAGAGAACTGTGTGTAACCCTAGGAGATATTGAAGAGATATCAGAGCTAAGATCTCTCTAGCATCCTGCCACTAAATCAGAAACAATAATGCCAATGAACACAGAATATAACCCAGAACACATCTGTGTAACCCTATCCTGGGCAGCTGCTTGAGCAAATGCTGTATATGCCTTGGCAAATACCCAAAGTTTTGATCCTTTTGGACATTTTAGCCAGTTGTATTGTTGTTAATAATGATAATTGTAATAATAAATATTTATTATATGGTAGTACTCAGAGATCCCAATTGGGATTGAGATCCCCTTGTGCTAGGTGCAATACAATCCCAGAAAAGAGACAGTTCTTGCCCTGAAAGACTTACAGTACAGATCTTGACATGCCAATTAAATATTTTTCAATTTTATTACCATCAGATTCTCTTAGAACTGCAAACAAATATTTGTTACTTGTTGCAAGCAAGTTTGAAAATAGACATGTGCAGTATGGATTATAGTGCAAACAATCTTGTTTAACCAGTTTCAGCTGATGAAAAATTTCAGCATGCTATATGTGAGCACAGTGGAGAACAGATGATGTCTTTCATTTGTAAAGAATTTGTTCAAGAGCACCACCTTTTCCCTGCTTGACAGTGCTTGTTTTTCATAATTAGTCGTCTATATGATGGCCCAGCAAATGCCTGCAATATAAAGAAGCCACTGTAAATGGATTAAAATATAATAGAGGTTGTTGAAAAGTTTCCTGCTATCTTGTAGTAAACCAAAATAATCTACTCAATACATTATTGTATATCTGTAGCTTACTGCTGTTTACTATATTAATAGGAAACTTTGTAATGATCCCTACTATATGTGAAGGTGTGTATTCAACAAAGTAAATATATGTTCAAGTTCATTTCTAAGTCTCCATGGTATGTGGCACCATTTTTGTTATGTTGATCTGTTCCACAAATCAACCTTATCCCAAACTGAGCGCATTTTGGCCACAAGTGGATATGAACCTGTGAAGTATCCAGACAACCTTGAAAAGCCAGTGCTGGATGCCCTAGATTTGTGCAAATAGATGGCATATGGATGAGGACAGAGAGGGTACAATTAGAAAGGTAGGGCCTGGATAGAGAAAATGTGAGATGAGGGAAAGAATGCGAGGGGCCTGGACTAATAAGGGAAAATGTGAAAAGGCAGATGGAAGGGAAGAACTGTAGAAGAGAGGAAGAGATTAATAGAACATATAGTTGAGGTGTATTATACATACCAAATATCTGTTAAAAATGATTCAAAATATATGAACAGGTTTTAGATATACCAATGGTCTGTTTGTGGAGTTAATGTGTGAATTAAATGTCAGTAGAAAACCCCCTCTATGCCTTCCCTGCCATGCACACACCAAGACCGCACAAAAAACCAAACCCCAGTGTATTATTTAAACTGGATCAGGAGGGATGATATTAAATGCTGTGGACTTTTTCTCAAGTATTCTTTTTGATGTGGTTGGCTGCCATCTACAGTTCTGTTTGATTTACTGCTTCTAAGAATGGAAAGATAGTAAGACTGTTGTATAATGTTAACTGGTTGGTATTTAGATGAGCACGTTAATCTTACTGAAATTCAGTGAGCATTTAAAATTTTTGAGTAAGTTTTAAAATATATGCATTCTTCCCCTATTATTATTATGTTATTGTCTAGAGACCCTAAAGCAGGGCTCAAGATTTCATTATAACAGGCATTGTATGAACTAGTAAAACAAAGACAGTCCCTATCCTAGAGAGCTCACTACCTAGGATTATGACAAGACACAGTAAAGTAGTTATATCAGTGCCCATCATCCAAGTATCTGAGTGACTCCTAAAGAGTTATTAGCCAAAACTACAATAGGCTAGTAGTCTAATTTCCTCTTACTTCACTCAAGGCAGTTGGGACTAATATTTTTTTGCATGTTTCATCTAGAGCAGGGGTGGGCAAACTTTTTGGCCCAAGGATATGGAAATTATATGGTGACCATGAATGCTCATGAAATTGGGGATTGGGGTGGGGGTGAGGGCTCTGGCTGGGGGTGTGGGTTCTGGGGTGGGGCCAGGAATGAGGAGTTCAGGGTGTGGGAGGGGTTTCCAGGCTGGGGCAGGGGTGTAGGTGGGGGTGATGAGGGCTCCGGCTGGGGGTGCGGCTCTGGGGTGCAGGAGGGTGGGACCGAGGGGTTCGGAGGTCGGGAGAGGGATGAGGGCTGGGGCAGAGGGTTGGGGCGTGGGAGGGGGTGAGGAGTGGAGGCTCCAGGCAGTGCTTACCTCAAGCAGCTCCCGGAAGCAGCAGTATGTCCCCCCTCCGGCTCCTACATGGAGGTGCGGCCAGGCAGCTCTGCATACTGCCCTGTCTGCAGGCACCACCTTTGCAGCTCCCATTGGCCCCATTTGCTGGCCAATGGGAGCTGCAGGGGCAGCGCTTGCGGCGGGGGCAGCGTGCAGAGCCCCCTGGCTGTCCCTACGCATAGGGACTTGCTTCCCTGGCAGGAGCTCAAGGGCTGGATTAAAATGTCTGAAGGGTCGGATGCGGCTCCCAGGCCATAGTTTGCCCACCTCTGATCTAGCGTAATTACAATATAACTTCTTCCCTCCCCTTTTTATAGTAATATTTAGAAGAGCTTTTTATAATTATTTTTCAAATTACCCTAAAATACTTCTACATCAACACTATAAACTATTATAAAGTCTGATTTTACAAGATTTTATTACAAAGTAATATTTTATCAGAGATAATTTATCAAAATATGTCTCTGTTAAAAATGGATCAAAGCTTTTAACATTAGTTAAACACATTTCAAAACAGCCATTTTTTTCCATCTTAAAATATAACTGTATTTTATTAGTACATTAAAAATTCCAGATGGAGCAGATCTGCTAAAGCTGACATATTTTCTACAATGTTGAGTCACATCCCAGTAAACCCCTGGGACAATTAAAGAGTCTCACAATACATTTGTAAAAAAAAAAAAAAAAAAAAGATTCAGCATCTCTCTAACTTATTTGTTTGCAATACTTTCTCCACCTAGGTTTTCTGAACAGCTTTGAGGAGTTACAAGCAGAGGAATGTGGCATTCTGAATGGATGTGAAAATGGCCGGTGTGTGAGAGTCCAGGAAGGCTATACTTGTGATTGCTTTGATGGCTACCACTTGGACATGGCCAAAATGACTTGTGTTGGTGAGATTACAATGCAATATTTTACATACAATTCATTTTTTGTATTTTAGCAGATTTACTCACACAAGCAAACCCATTCACTTGACTTCAGTGGAACTACTTATGTGAGTAAAGTTACTCATTTGCTGTAAGAGTTTGCAGGAGCAAAACCTTTCTGACAAATGATCATCTGAATTATATTAAATATTCTAAATCTATATATGATGTATTGAAAGTCAGTTTTCACTTGAGCAGCCATCTCTGAATTCCTAGATCATTTGAATATCAGTGAACAGTTGTCCGAGGTATCCATGAGAAAAATGGGATTGTGAAGTGTATACTAATAATAATTAGCTAGGGAAACATACTATTCATAATAGTTATAAAAAGTATGTTAGCGTGCCTGTGTCAATTTCAATGCTAAGCGAACTAGTATGGTAAAGGTACTATTAATTAATAAGACGCTCAGTAATAACTCACATCAATAAAATGTAATACATTAAAATGCAGAACAAGCTTTGGTTAAAATTTTCAAAAGTATCTAAAGAGAGTTAGGAGCCTAAGTCCCATTTTCAAAAGTTACTTAGGGCCAGATTTTTAAAGGTATTTAAGCACCTACAGGTTCAGATAGGTGCCTAGTGGGATATTCAGAAGTACCCATGTGTCTAACTCCCTTTGAAACCATAGAATTGGAAGGGACCTCGAGAGGTCAATCAATGGGAGTTAGGCACCTAAGTGCTTGTGAGAATTTCACTAGGCACCTATCTGAATCTTTAGGCACCTAAATATCTTCAAAATTTCGCCCTAAGTTACTTTGGGAAATGTCATCCCTTATCTAGCTGTATCATATGTTTTCCCATATACATGTATATATATTCACACGTATTTTCTGTCCTTGTTTCCCCAAGTTGTTTTTAAGTGAATTTATTATTCATGTAAAGAACTGAACTGAGAGCACTGGAGACTGACATACTCTTATTATCTGCAGAACAGATGCAACTCTAGTAGCAGCACCATACGCTTCTTAACACTGATCTTCCCTAATGACTGTCTTCACTGCCAAAAAAGGTTTTGCAATGAGATAACTAATGTATATTAGCTATATCTCTGTAAAATATAGTGAAGGCGAAGGGTCTGTGGTTGTTACTGCAAAGTAGCTAGCTGAGGTCAACCACAGGTGATGGAGTATACTGTTGATTTTGTCTAACTGCATTGCAGTAAAAACTACTCGCACCATGTCTCGAATAGGATTTTACAGCAAGATAGTTACTACGCAAAAAAACAACCATCTTTTTGGGCAATGAAGGCATAGCCCTGCTGCATCTCAGTCCAGTGCTATAGAGATTTGCTGGAAGAGTGAGGTAGATTTCTCTTCACAACTATTAGTCACTGGCCTCTCTGCTAAGACTGCCAACTAATGCTAGTTGTATTTGTTTTCTTTTTTAATATGGCTATGTAAGAATTGTATTACACCAAGAACTGAGATCAACAATTCATTTCACGTAGACCACTGAACAGTCACTGGATGGCACTTTATGAGAAAGCTTCAAAGGACTAGTTCTTCCTCAAGTGAAGGTCCCTATCGTATTCCACTGTGGGTTATGCATGCACACCATGCTCTTGGAGTTGGAGAATTTGAAAGTAGTGTTCATTAATCTGTGCATGTGCCCTGACTTGTCTTGTGCTTCCATCCGAGGCGATAAAGAGCAGGGCAGACCGACCACATCTCCAATTCCTTCTCACCACTGCATAGTCTGGTTTGGAACCTTCAGTGCCGTTGTCTCTGACGCAGTTCTAATAATTACAGTTGTAAATAGTTTTATCAGTTTTAGCCGTACTTTTTCTAATTTTATTTGTTTCTTAGTTTTAGTAGTTACTAGTTTTAACAGTTAGATTAGAATAGACTTCGGTGATTTTCACCATCTGTCCTCCTACCTCGTAACTCCTGTTCAAGTACTAGACTACTCCTAGAACTCTGGGCTTCAAACTCTGTGCCTCTTGCTCACAATCCTTCTCAGTCACCGACAACCACCAACACTGCCTTTACTGCCTGGGAGAAACTCGCATGCCGGCTAAGTGCAGTATTTGCCGGTCCTTCCCCAGCCATCTCTGAGAAGGCTGAGTACTTGTTCTCTGGAAGTATGTCATGGAGATGGTCCTGAGACCTCATTTGGACCCAGGCCAGGGAACCCTATCTGTATGTCAGCCTGATTCAGCGAGGAGTGTGCCATGTGCTTCTGCATCAAACTCTGGTGCCAGCAGAACCGCCCCCACAGACCCATGACGGGGCCTACTCAGGAGATTAGCAAGCACTCCCCTAAGTCTTCCTCCAAGTCCAAGGAACTGAACATTCCCTCCACTAGCTCGGCCCAAGGGGATGTAGCACGTTCTAAGTCCCACAGGCATGAGAAGAAGACCCATAAACAATGGGATTCAATGGTTCCTTCCAGGCAGCAAACCATTAGTACCACCATCTCCGGCACCTCACAAGACGCAAGATGCTCCCACACCAGGAAGACTTCAGCAACGGTACTGGCGACCAGAAAAGAGAGAGTACTCCTTATACCAGGGAGATCCAGATCCATGGCTGCACCCCAAGATGTCTTTGCCTTACCGAATCCAGAGTCTCCTCCTCCATAGGGTCCCTCCACTTCCAGAGAACTCATATCTCCGCCACAGGATATGCCTACAATATTGGGTCTATCACCCTCCTCACATGTGTTATACACCAGCGGTCCAACCTGATCCAGCTAGATTCCCATCCTCATAGCTGGACAAAACTGTGACTGCGTCATCCCCTTCCCCAATGGATGACTTCAGACAGTTTCAAGACCTTTTACAGAGAGTTGAGTGGAAACTCCAAATCCAGCTGGAAGAGATCCAAGACTCACAGCATAAGCTTCTGGACATTCTTCACACTTTGGGACTGACAAGAACAATACCGCTGATCGACAAAGCCATACTGGAGCCATCCAGGACAGCATGGCACACCCCTGCCACATCTCCCACCACCCCTAAAAGAGCGGAGAGACACTACTACATCCCAGCCAAAGGCTCAGAATTCCTCTTCTCTCACTCAGCTCCAAATTCACTGGTAGGTCAGGTTGCTGTAAAGAGGGCTAAACAACAACACCTTTGAGCCACACCTGTGGACAAGGAAGGAAAGCATTTAGATATACTTGGGGAAAGGAAAAGTCTTCTCTTTTTCCAATTTACAATTCAAGATAGCCAGTTATCAAGCATTGTTGTCTACTTATGACTTCCTGAATTTTGCTGAATTCAAGGAATTTGCTAATAGTCTCCCGTCAGATTGTGCCTGCTTTCAGGCCCTGGTCAAGGAAGGGAAACTCTTAGCCAGAACTGCCCTCCAATCCGCAGTGGACATGGCTGATACTTACTCCAGGGCCATCGCTATGGCTATTGTGATGCATAGAGTGTCTTGGCTTCATGTTTCTGGTTTTGACGAATCCCATCTCTTCAAACAGAAGACAGATGAATCTTTGTATACACTAAAAGCCTCCAAGGCCACCTTTCACTCATTGGGCATCTACACTCCTGCCCCAAAATGAAAGTTCCACTTTCCGTTGTCCAAACAGAGGTACAGGTCTCCACAATTTTAGCAGCAGAGACCCTATGAACTTCCACGCAAATGACAAAAGGTCCAAAGTTCTCGCCCTGGGCCCTCCTCTCAGGCTTCAACATCTCAAACCCAACCACAAGCCATCAGATACTTTTTACATGAGCTTAAGAACCACCACCTGCTGAACCTAATGCCTCATGACCTTCAACTCCTTTTGGGGGTCATATAGCATTCTTTTTCCATGCTTGAAGCATGATAACAATGGACAAATAGGTGCTGAATGTCATCCACCATGGCTATACCATCAAGTTTGCAATGCTACCTCCTCCAAGACCCCCACTGTCTCCTTTCAGGGATCATTCTCACAACAGTATTCTTGCCCAAGAGGTGAACTCCTTATTTACCACAAGGAGCAGTAGAACACCTTCCTCTCAAATATCAAGGAACAGGGTTCTACTCAACTTATGTTCTGATATCCAAAAAGAAAGGCAGCTGAAGACCAGTCCTCAACCTCTGCCACCTCCGCCATTTCATCTGCAAACTCAAGTTTCGCATGGCCACATTGGCAGCGATAATTCCATCCTTAGAAAAAGGCATGTAGTTTATGGCTCTCAGTATAAAGGACGCTTACTTCCACGTTGATATTACTTACTTCCACGTCTCTGCTCACAGACGTTTTCTCAGATTTATGGTGGGCTCCAACCATTTCCAATATAGAGTACTACTCTTCAGGATAGGTACCTCTCCCAGAGTTTTCACCAAAGTATTTTCTGTAGTAGCAGCTCACATCAGGTATTATGGTCTCCTTGTTTTTCCATACCTCAACAACTGGCCCATAGGTGCCAGGAAGCCCATGAGTTGACCTCTATGTTACTCAGCCTCCTTTTTTCACAGGGAGTCAGCGTCAACATTGAAAAGTTGATCTTCAACCGCAAGCAATCATTGCACTTCATTGGGGCTACCCTAAACTCTATCACAGCACGGGCATACCTATGCACAGACAGATTTCAGGCAATGAATGTCTTCATAGCTCACATCATGAACAACCCTCGTGTACTAGCCGAGACTTGCTAATCTCTACTTGGCCACATGGCCTTATGCACTTATGTGACCCCTTTTGCGAGACTTCACCTTCCCTGCCTTCAGACATGGCTTCATTCAGTCTATATACTCACCGGACCGTCACTCTGTGAACCTTATACTGACAGTCCCAGCCAAGATACTGTCATCCCTTCTATGATGGACAGACTCACATCACACACATGTGGGAGTCCTCTGTCTTCCCTCTTCCCCAGACAAAACTATCATCACTGACATGTCCCTGTTAGGCTAGAGGGCCCATATGGACATCTCGAGAATCCGGGATGCATATCAATATCCTGGAACTTGGAGCAGTAATGAAGACATGTGAATTCTTTTCTTCCACTCCTTTGCTCTCATCATGTCCTGGTCATGTCAAATACCACCATCCCTGGTTTCTACATCAACAAACAAGGGAGAACAAAATCTGCCGCTGTATGCACAGAAACAGTCAATAGCTGGAACTGGTGCATCAACAATCAGATCACCCTGTCTGCAGCTTACAATCCAGGAATGCAGAATGTGCCCGTGAACTCACTCAGCAGACACTCTGTGATCGACCACAAGTGGGAACTTCACAACAAATTGCTACTCAACATTTTAGCACAATGGGAGAACCCAGCCAGAAACCTATTTTCTTCTCAAACAGCAACTGTGCCACTACTGCTCCAGAGGAGCCCTCAGTTACCACTCTAGGGCAATGCTCTCCTTCTCTCCTGGTCAGACCAACTCAACTGTGCCTTCCCTCCACTACCACTCCTACCTCAGGTGCTACACAAAATCGTAAGTCACCACAGTTCTTGATTGCAATCGCCGAGGGGATGAAAGGGCTCCCCGTCTCATCCCAGCATATTTCATCCTGGATCATGTCCTGCATCAGAACGTGCTACGGCCTAGCTAAAAGTCCAGCCCCACCGTTAACAGCGCACTCCACAAGAGCACAGGCATCATCTGCCGCATTCCTTGCGCAGGTCCCTATCCAAGACATATGCAAGGCAGCAACATGGTCCTCCATCCACACCTTTATGTTGCATTATACTATCACCCAACAGGTAAGGGACGATGCAGCCTTCAGCAGGGCAGTACAGTAACTCCTCACTTAAAATCGTCCCAGTTAACGTTGTTTCGTTGCTGATCAATTAGGGAACATGCTTGTTTAAAGTTGTGTAATGCTCCCTTCTAACATGGTTTGGCAGCTGCCTGCTTTGTCTACTGCTTGCAGGAAGAGCAGCTCGTTGCAGCTAGCTGGTGGGAGCTTGGAACCAGGGTGGACCGGCAGCCCCCCATCATCTCCCCCTATCAGCTCCCCACTCCCCTAAGTTCCCTGTGCAGCAGCTGCCCAGCAGGCTAGCAATTGCAGCCGTCCTTCTCCCCACTGCCATGTACTGCTCCTGCCCTCGGTCTTGGAGCTGCTCCCCAAGACTCCTGCTTGCTGTGCGGGGGGGGAGGGAAAGAAGAGTGGGGCTAATGTCAGGGTGTCCCCCTCCCCCCTGCTCCTGCACCCCGCTTACCCCATCTTCCATAGATCAGGGGGGACACACCAGGGCTCAGGACGGAGGGAGCTTGCAGCAGCTGCAGTCTCAGCAAGCTGATCTAATTAACAAGGCAGTGAACTTAAAGGGGAAATGTAGAATGAGAGAGTTAACCCTTGAGGGTTCAGCCAATTGCTAGTTCATCATTTAGCAGTAAGGGAAATATCCCACCTTCTGACTCCTCCACCTCAACCAATCTTCACAATCATCATCATTGTGTACCAGTATTAAATTGTTTGTTTAAAACTTATAGTGTGTGTGTGTGTGTGTGTGTGTGTGTGGTCTTTTGTCTGGTGAAAAAAATTTCCCTGGAACCTAATCCCCTCATTTACATTAATTCTTATGGGGAAATTGGATTCACTTAACATCGTTCCGCTTAAAGTTGCATTTTTCAGGAACATAACTACAATGTTAAGTGAGGAGTTACTGTACTACAATCAGCAACTCGGTGAACTCCGACCCCTCCTCTGTCAAACTTGCTTGGGAGTCACCTATTGGAATGGACATGAGCAATCACGCGAAGAAGAACTCGAAGCTATAATGGCAGACCTGCCATTTACAGTATTCCACAAGAATTAAGTCTCCTTAGGCTTACACCTGAAATTTTTACCAATCCATTCACTTACCCGTTTTCTTCCCAAAACCTGCACACATCTGCAGAAGAACATAGACTCCATTCCCTCAACATCCAACAAGCTTTGGCCTTTTACCTGCAAAGAACAAAAACAATCAGGAAGTCCCTTACGCTGCTTATTGCAGTAACAGAGAGAATCAGGTGACAGGCCATCTCTACCCAGAGAAACTCCAAATAGATTTCCGGCTGCATTAAATTCTGCTACTAGCTGTTGAACCTACTGTGCCACCCCACACACACGCACACTGGGGTATGGGATCACTCCATTAGAGCTCAAGCAATGACCATGGCATCCCTTCAAGATGAGTCTTTCATAAACATATGTAGAGCAGCCATGTGGAGTTCTGTCCACACATTTGCAACACGCTATACCTTGGTGCAGGACTCAGTGGTGGATGCCTCCTTTGGCACAGCAGTTCTCCACATGACCCTTCCATCCTCCTCCTTGTACCCTCCTCTAACTCAGGTATTACTTTCAATCACCCACAGTGAAATACAGTAGGGACCATGACTCAAAGAAGAGGAGGAAGTTACTTACCTGTAACTCGAAGTTCTTTGAGATGTGTGGTCCCTATTTGTATTCCACTTCCCACCCTCTTTCCCCTCTGCTTCAGATCTGTCAAATTCACAGTGGAGAAGGAACTGGAGATGCGGTCAGTCTGCCCCGCCCTTTATTGCCTCAGATAGAAGCATAAAGAAAGTCAGGGCACATGCATGGACCAATGGACACTACTTTCAAATTCTCTGACTTCGGGCACATGGTCCATGTGCATAATCCATAGGAGAATACAGATCAGGACCACACTTCGAAGAGCCTCCTCATTTTTTGTTGGTAAATATCAATTTCACCATGCACATGCAAACTGACAAAAAAAAAATTCCTTCAATGATTGAAATTTATAGATAGGCAAAGTAAGAAAAATGCTGCTTCAGAACTTATTAGAGTTTGACTGAGGATGTTTACTTTGTATATTTTGACATGCGATGTTGACAATTAGTTTTTTAACAGTTATAAAACTTTAATTTTTTGAATCTGTGTCTACTGTCGTTAAACAATTGTCTGACCCCACCCAAAAAAATTTCCTCTGACTGCAAAAATTTTCAGATAAAAATTGAAATGTTTAAAATCCATAATTTTGTGCAAATGTGAAAATGTATATAGATAAAAATAGAAAAAAGCTTAAAATAAACATTGATATTTTCTGTTGAAATTAGAAAAAAATAAAAATCAAATTCTGCCAAACCTATTTAGAAGTGAGTATTAATAATAATTGTTTGTTTATTAACAGCCTGGATTGAATTCAAACTAGTGATTTAGCATTGAAAGTCTCTTTAAACCATTACTGATTCCCTATATCCACTCCACTGTTTTCTTTTCCATTAAATGTGTAGTCATTAAAAAGCTTTTGACCCTCCCTAATATAGTTCTGCCTAATCTGAAGTTAATACACAGTTTATCACTTTTTATACATGTTCTACCATTGATGATGATAGAAGTTAATTTAATGCATCCAGGGGGAAATAGTCTTTGTGGAGGAAAATGGCAACATTGACATGTTTAGTTATACTGTAGTTTTATCTACATGTTCTGGTGTGTCTGTTTTTGCAGATGTGAATGAATGCAATGAACTGAACAGTAGGATGTCTCTCTGCAAGAACGCCAAGTGCATTAACACCGAAGGTTCGTACAAGTGTTTGTGTCTGCCAGGCTATGTACCTTCAGACAAGCCAAACTACTGCACACCACTGAACTCAGAAATAGACAGTGAACTGGAGTAGAGGAGAATCTACATAACCTAAGCCCATATACTCTGCACTGTATAAAGAAAAGGAAGAAATGTATTTAACTTGAGCTGAGGATGCACCTAATTTAGAGTGATGACTATATGGAAAACAGCATTAAAATGTGTTTTCTTGAAGGTGAAATGTGATGGGTTGATATTCATCAGCTTCACTGAAATGACAGACCAAATGGACACATTTCTCTATATGGAAGAAAATCAAGTATATAGTGTGTTCATAAGTACAACTCATTGGAAATGGGCAAAACAGTGCTGTTATTTTAAACAGAAGAGGGAGTGGTTGTTTTGGGTTTTTTGTTTTTACTATTGCTTGATTTAATTGGCATTTAAATAGCAGTGAAAATATTTTATATTACTTTTTTTCATTTTTTGATTGTGCAGTTCCTTTCCTACCATTTTTCTTCAAAATGTCTTTTTCTGAACAGTGCAAATTCTTTTATACAGATTTTTAAGGCCATTTTATAAAAGTTGTAATGCAGGGTAATGCTCCTCCAGTTCTTTTCTGGACTGGAACATTGGTCACTGACTTTTTTAATTGCCAGTTGTCTGTCCTGTGGAGCAGGCACTGTTTGTTCTCAAATGTTTATACACCTTGGAGAAAAGTCCTTTGTACTCATTTTATATTCTACATGGTCTTTTACTGCACTTAAAATCCTTAGAACCTTTCTTGCCAAGTTTCAAAGCTGCTAGTGGACAACCATTGGATTCCTTTTGTACATTAAAACAAAAGATTTGAGCTCATGTCTGTATTGTAATATGTACATTGAACACAAAAGAGATCTTGTATGATTACCCTAACATATTAAAGCTGTATATTATAACTCAATAAAATCACTTTTTTTCCTTTTTCTTTTTTTAGAAAAGAAGCTGTTTATTAATTGTAGATTATCTTATTTCTTTCATGGATTTACTGATTTTTATTGGCATTTGTTTTCTCAGGTTTTACAAGGGAGTCAACAAAATTAGGGTACCAGTGTATATCTCACTAACCAATATTCTCATACACTATTGGATTTATTTTACACTAGTCTAATTTTAAGGATTCATCGTGTTATTTTTTTCTTTTCTCATATTGTTTTATCAAGGCCAAGACTTTCATTGCAGGAGGTCAGACTAGATGATCACGATGGTCCCTTCTGGCCTTAAAGTCTATAGGCACCATTCAAAAGACTCAAAGTTAGAGTCCTACGGGGAGATTTTCAAACACACCTAGGGGAATTAGGCTGACTTGAAAGTTGACGTTTCCTTGGTTTTGTGCTTCTAACTCCCTTGGGCACTTTCGAAAATATCCCCACTAAATCCTTAGTTAGGCACCTATGTAAGTGGCTTGATTTTCAAAAGCAACTCCCACTAAAGTCAATGAGACTATTGGCACAACTAAGAGCTGATAATGAGTAATGGTGGTACAGTCTAGCCCCAAGTGGGCTATGCCGGTAGAAGAGACCTATCAGGAGCAGTAGTATAATTCAGCATGTCCCTGTTATAACAGAGGCCACAAGCTCCATGCCCTTCATGCTAATCAGCTAGACGAGGAAATCTTCCTTCTTGTCCTAGTTGAAAATAGATGAAAGTGGCATGAAGGATGGAGGAGTCCTGGAGCAGCAGCACTCTGACACAGTTCTCTATGTGGATATCATTCTCTTCAGGTTGATGGTTCTGGGATTATGTGTGGACAAATGAAGAAGAGCACGGAGGAGGTGAGAGAGAGAAACAGGTTTAACAGAGAAGGGAGATGGTTAGCACAAGTGCAGAGAGAAGTAAGATTAATCAAAATGGACATAAAGGAGGGAAGAAAGACTACAGGAGAAGCTGAAAAAAGACGTCTTAAAGCAAAAAAGATCAATAAAAAATAAAAAGATTTTAAATAGGTAATGTAGTGGGTTGGTGGTGGTTGCCCTTCTCTCCCCCTCCCCCCAGTTCCGTGGGAGGCCACTACGCCCCTCTGTGTCACCCACCGTGGGGGAATTAGCGGGGCAACACACAGGGCTGGGGCTCTGACCTGCAGTCAGGGCAGAGCAATAAACAGGAGGCTCAAGACCGTAGTCAGGGTGGGGCAAGAAGTCCTTAGGGCTCAGGCAGTGGTAGAGCACCCAAATACAGTCTAGGGGGCTCAGGCAAGATTCACAGAGCCCAGTGTCCTAGCTTGGCTGACTGTAGGCTGATGCAGGCCTCCTGGCCTACAGAGCGGGAGTACTGCCACCCCAGGGATGGGGTGGCAGGAGGGATGCAGGCCTGCCGAACTCTACCGCATCCTAGTCCAGGGCCCTCACAGTGGCGGAGTGATCCGCCACTGGGTCAGCGGGGATCTGCCCGCAACACACTGACCTTGTACGAGGCCAGTTCTTAACCAGACTGTTGTTTAGTTTTCCTGAGCTACCTTCTACCTCCCCCTCAGGGTGTACCTGGATCCGTAGGAGGTCCTCTGGTTGTCAGGGAGAAGTCTCGCGGCAGTCCCGGCAACTCCTCCGTGGCTTGGTCAGCAGGTGGCTCCCAGCTTCACGGGCCCGTGGCAGTCTCCCAGCTCGGGAGCAGGCAGGAGGCATCTGGCTCCTTAGGCAGCTGCAGCCCAACTGAGCTCCCAGATCTGCCTTTTATACTTCCTATCACACCTGCTGACTTCCGGTGGGAGGGCTGATGCAGCCTGGCTCCACCCACCAGGGCTCAGTGAGTGGTCCCTCCCCCTCTGTGTCCATGGGAGGCCACTCAGCCTCACTACAGGTAATCATAGAAATGTAGGAGTGGAAGAGACCTCGATAGGTCATTTACTCCAGTCCCTTGCACCCAAGGCAGGATTAAGTATTATCTAGACCAGTGGAACCCAAACTTTTTAACTCACTCCTCCTAGGGGGGCCACCCCACAGATTGAAGACCTCTACTCTAGACCATCCCTGACAGGTGTTTGTCTAACCTGTTCTTAAAAACCTTCAATGACGGAGATTCCACAATCTTCCTTAGTAATTTGTACCACTTCCTTACAGTAGGAAGTTTTTCCGGATGTCTAACCTAAATCGCCCTTCCTGCAATTTAAGCCCATTGCTTCTTATCCTGTCCTCAGTGGTAAAGGAGAACAATTATCACCTTCCTCTTTATAACAACCTTTTCCATACTTGAAGACTGTTACCATGTTCCCCTTCAGTCTTCTCTTTTCCAGAATAAACAAACTCAATTTTTTCAATCTTTCCTCGTATGCCCTGGCTTGGGTCGAGTCCAGTACTGCCCCTATTAACTCTATCCTCTGGTTGGGAGACAGGGTCAATTTCCTCTTCATTTAGGAGTAGACCCAGGCTCTCGAAGGTAGCTCTGATAATGTGACCTGAGTTTCCACCTGGGTCCTGGAGCGGCCTTTGATCAGCCAGTCATCAAGGTATGGAAAAATCTGTACCTGGTGCCTCCGCCAGAATGTGGCAACGACTGCCATGCCCTTGGTGAATACTCGAGGTGCTGCTGACAAGCCGAACGGGAGGACAATAAATTGGTGGGTACCACTGACCACAAACCTGAGGTTCTTCCTGTGGGGCTGAGTGATTGCGATGTGAAAATACGCGTCCTTCAAGTCAAGGGTGGCATACCAATTTCCTGGATCTAGTGAAGAGATGATAGAGACCATGCAGAACTTGAGTTTCTTTACTAACTTGCTTAGTTTTCGCAGGTCCAGGATAGGCCTGAGGCCACCTTTGGCTTTCGGTATTAGGAAATACTGGGAATAGAAGCCCTCGCCCTTGTGCTCCTGAGGAACCTCCTCCACTGCACCTAGTGATAGGAGCAACTGCACCTCCTGGATGAGGAGTTGCTCTTGAGAAGGGTCCCTGAAGAGGAACGGGAAAGGGGGGTGGAAGGGCGGGAGGGCACAGAATTGGATGGAGTATCCCCTCTCTACTGTGTGGAGCACCCAGCGGTCCGAAGTGATATGGGACCATGCACGGGAGAAAAGGGATAGTCGTCAGGAAAAAGTAAGGCAGGATAAATCCAGTCTCTGATCTGGTCCGCTGTCCTCGACCACATGTTCAAAAGGCTGGTTTAGGGCCAGAGGGTGGATTGGGCTGGCCAGAGCCCTGGCCTGAGGATGAGTGTTGCCTCCTCCTGCCATTCCTGATCCTCTTCTGAGAACCGTCCTGTCGGTTCTGCTGATGGAATCTCAGAGGAGGTTGAGATCAGAAGTGTCTCCATTGTGTGCCGGGAGTGTGCAGGTCCAACGACTTGAGGGTGACTCGTGAGTCTTTCAAGCTCTGCAGCCTCTTGTCTGTCTTCTCAGAAAACAGAGTCACACCCTCAAACGGGAAGTCCTGAATAGTCTGCTGGATCTCGTAAGGAAGCCCCGAGACTTGGAGCCAGGAACCCCTCCTCATGGCTACCCCAGTCGCCATGACCCTAGTTGCGGCATCTGCAATATCCAATTGGCCTGGAGGGAAGCCCGGGAGACTAGCTTCCCCTCCTCCACCAAGGCTGAGAACTTGGTTCAGGAGTCCGATGGGAGGCGCTCCATAAATTTGGTCATCGCCGCACAGGTGTTATACGAGTACCTGCTGATGATGATGGCCTGTTGGTTCGAGATACAGAGCTGCAGACCTCCTGTGGAATAGACCTTTCTCCCAACAAGGTCTAGACGCCTAGCCTCCCTGTTTTTAGGGCAGGGCCCTTGGAAACCCTGTCTCTCACGCTGGTTAGCAGCGTCCACAACAAGAGAATCGGGGTGGGTGGGAGTATAAATGTTTGAACCCTCTGGAGGACACGAAATAACGCCTCTCATTGTGGTTGGCAGTGGGCAGCAAGGAAGCTGGGGTCTGCCATAGGGTCTTGGTGGTGTCCACAATGGTTTTAATAAGTGGAACAGCAATACAGGAAGGTCCTTTGGGGACGAGGATGTCCACCGTGGGATCAGCCTCCTCAACTACCTCCTCGGCCTTATTGCCCAGACCCTGAGCAGGCCTGTGCAGCAACTGGTGCAGCACCCTGTTGTCCTCGAGCGCCGGGGTTATGGCTGTACCTGCCAATGCTTCATCAGGTGACGAAGAAGAGGAAGCACTTATATGAAGCGGATGCTCCCTGCCATCCGCCCCCAGGGAGTCCCTAGACCCTTGGGGCAGCGTCGGTGCCAGTGGTGTGCTCGATGGTGCTGGGGCTGCAGACGCCGGACCAAGTGTTGGTGCTGCCATCAGTACAATGGGAGGAACCATCGATGGAGCCAGAGCCGATCCGCTTGTCTGCGCCAACGAAGATGAAGGGCTCATTGCTGGCATCGGTACCAGGGCCGTCAGCGCCTGCGCCGTAGTCAACGTCGACAATGGTGCCAGTGTGGAAGTCGGGCACATCAGCGTTGCCAAGGACGGTGCCGGGGCGGTACCGAGCACAGTGCCGGAGTCAACGATGGTGCAGCTGTCAGAGGCGTTGTTGCATGGGCAGGCGCTGAGAGACGATGCATAGCCGATGGCGGGATAAAGGTGGCTGAGGCCAGAGAAGACACCATAGAGCGGTGACCTTAGGTCCCTCCCTGTCCTTGGTGAAAGGCCCAGGGGGTCCAGAAGGGCCACTGAGGTGGGTTCTGCCACTGCGGAGGCCATGCTTGGGGCTGCCTCCTGTCTCTCCCAGACCTCAATCTGCGGCTCCTGCTTCTCCTGGAGTGATAGGAGTTAGACACTGACTCCGAGGTCTCCGAGACTGAAGACCACAGCAGAGCTGAGCCTCGGTGCCTTGAGTGTTGAGAGCTCGGGGAGTGGGTAGGCTCTCTGTCCAAGCGGGCTGGTGCTGAGAGACATGGAGAGGGAGAGCACCTGGACATCATAGCTGGCTTCCCTCTGGAGCGCACCAAGGGGCAGGTTGGGTCCGTCAGCGCTGAATGTTCCCCCCTCTTTGGGGGCGAGAACGGCGCCGTAAGTGGTAGCTGCTGTGTAGGGGCTGGCAACCGAGGGGGGCCCGGACTCAACTGCCTCACGCGGGCAGGAGTTGACGCGGCCACAGAGGTGTGGCCCACCTGGGGTTTCACTTCTCTGGATTTAGCCAAAGGTGAGCGGCTGTCTGGCTTCTTTTTCTTCTGAGGCACTGGCACTTGACAACAGTGCCAGGGCTCTCTGCGCCAAGGACGAAGCATTAGGAGCTGGGTCCCCTGAGCCTGAGTCAGAGTGGGGGCGTAGGACTGCCTCCAGGAGGATCACCTTAAGCCGCTGTTCCCTTTAAGAGTTGTAGGGCGGAACTCGCAGCAGATCTTAGAGCGATCCTTTTGGTGGCCCTCCCCGAGGCACCGTAAACACGAAGAGTGTGGATCGCTCTTCGGCATGCGCTTCACGCAGGCCAGTTTTTAAACCCCGGGGACTGCAGCATACCACGGCTCTGGAGAGGTAGAATGGGGGGGAATCTCCAACAACTCTAATACAAAGAACGGATACTATGGTAACTATATAGAGTAACTACAGAACACGCTTGCTAAGCAAGGGCTAAGGGAAGTTCCAGACAACCATCACTGGCGGTAAGAAGGAACTGAAGGGGTGGCAGGTCAGCAGAGCTCTATATTGAGTGCCATGAAGGCACGACTCCAGGGGGTGCCCAGGCTGGCCCGACAAATGCTGCTAGTGGAAAAATCTTCCGGCTACCATCCAGGTGCACACGCACACACCTGATTGGAATGGACATGAACAAGCACTGACTGGTGGGACCACATCGTTATGCAGTTATGGGATGTCGAGGAGTGGCTGCAGAACTTTTGCATGCAGAAGGCCACTTCCCAGGAACTTTTGCAGAGTTTTTCCCAGCCCTGAAGCGCAGCAATGCTAAAATGAGACCTGCTCTGACAGTGGAGAAGCAAGAGATGATCACTGTGTGGAAGCTTGCAATGCCAACCTACTACCAGGCAATGGGAAATCAATTTGGAGTTGGTAAATCTACCGTGGAAGCTGTTGTGATCCAAGTGTGCAAGACCATTAATACTTCTAAGAAGGATAGTGACTCTGGGCAATGTGCAGGACATAGTAGATGGTTTTGCCATGAAGGGGTTCCCTAACTGCAGTGGGGCGATAGATGGCATGCATATCCCTATCTTGGTACCAGATCACCTTGCCAGAGAGTACATAAACCAAAAGGGATACTTTTTTATTGTGCTGCAAGCACTGGTGAATCACAGGGGGCGTTTCACCAACATCAGCGTAGTATGGTCAAGAAAGGTGAATGACAAACGCATCTTTAAGAACACGTGTCTGTTCAGAAAGTTGCAAGCAGGGACTTTCTTTCCAGATCAGAGAATAACCATCAATGATGTTGAAATGCCAATAGTGATCCTGGGAGATCCAGTTCCCCACACTATTGTATTCCTCTCATGTACTTCTGATGTTGTTAATAGCTCTAAAAATGATACACTCCAGCTGAAATCCCAGCCCCAGTGAAGTCAATGGGAGTTTTGCCACTGACTTGCATGGAGCCAGGATTTCACTCTCTGTTCTGGTTCATTTCCCCTTCCTTACTTACACTTACTCTCAAACCCCAGGTGAAATCATTCTTACCCTTCTCATTGGAGTCACTTCTTTGATCCAGACAATAATTCAGCCTCAGGTCGCATTTCAGGTCCTTTTCTGCGCTCCACTTCAGATGACTCCTCTCTCAACTCTTCCCCTGCAAACCCCTCCATTATCTCTAAATCCCTTGTTATCCACATAGTCCCCTCCAACTGCAGTTTCCCTGTACTTTCAATTTCACCATTCCAGTCCTCTTGTCTCACTATAAATCTGCTTTCTCCTCATCCTTTCCAGTCAACTATATTTAAGTTGATATGATAAGTTTATGGAGGGGATGGTATGACGGGATAGCCTAAATTTGGCAATTAATTGATGTGCCCAATGTCCTGTGATGGGATGTTAGATGGGGTAGGATCTAAGTTACTACAGAGAATTCTTTCCTGGATGTCTGGCTGATGAGTCTTGCCCACATGCTCAGGGTTTAGCTGATCACCATATTTGGGGTCAGGAAGGAATTTTCCTCCAGGGCAGATTGGCAGACCTGGGGTTTTTTCGCCTTCCTCTGCAGTGTGGGGCACGGGTCACTTGCTGGTGGATTCTCTGCACCATGAAGTCTTTAAACTACGATTTGAGGACTTCAATAGCTCAGACATAGGTTACGGCAGTGGTAGGCAACCTATGGCACGTGTCAAAGACGGCACGCAAGCTGATTTTCAGTGGCACTCACACTGCCCGAGTCCTGGCCACCAGTCTGAGGGGGTCTGCATTTTAATTTAATTTTAAATGAAGCTTCTTAAACACTTTAAAAACCTTATTTACTTTACATACAACAATAGTTTAGTTATATATTTATAAGAGACCTTCTAAAAATGTTAAAATGTATTACTGGCACGCAAAACCTTGAATTAGAGTGAATAAATGAAGACTCGGCACACCACTTCTGAAAGGTTGCCGACCTCTGGGTTAGGGGTTTGATACAGGAGTGGGTGGGTGAGATTCTGTGGCCTGCGTTGTGCAGGAGATCAGACTAGAATATCATAATGGTCCCGTCTGATCTTAAAGTCTATGATTTACAGGGTCACGTTTACCTTTGGCTTCAATGGGCTTACACCAGGGTTGAATTTGGTATCAATGAAATAACTATTTTAGCTTCTTAATGCGCCAAGGCTTAGGGAGTCCAGTAACTCAAAGTGCCAAGTAATAAATATAAAATAATGTCAGACACTAAGCAAAATTCTCAGACCTACCACAGAATAAGTTTAAATGAGCTATTTTTCAAGAATGTGTTGCAGAAATGCTTACCTCACCCAATCCCTTCCAAGTCCCCTGGTCACCATCATCTGAAATGTGAATTAAAATGTACTGTAATCAAGGGCCAAGAAGGCAGAAATAAAGTCAAGCTGAATTTTCAGATGTGGTACATTTTAAAACTTTTTTTAAATGACCTTCAACTAACCCAGTTTTATCATAGTAGCACAAAGTGGGATAAACGCCAAGGGCCTGACTCTGTTCTGAGCAATACTGATGTAAATCAGAACTAACTGTACTGGAGTCAACTGTTACACTGTTTTAAAACCGGCATGAGATCAGAATCAGGCCCCAAGCTATGGATGGGCTACAGACCTTGCTTATACACACCAGATGTGTTCATTATAAGATGCTTCAATGCTCTGCCAGGGATGGCTGAGGTTCGTTAAAAAAGGAATTTTACACAAAGTGCCATCTAGTGGCAGAAGGAGTTTGTCATTCCAGTGCATCTTCCCTTTGACATTCCTATCATTTACAATATTAACATGATCGTGCTGACTTTGAAGTTCAGTACAAATTAGTCTGATAATTGTCTCTGAATTGTACTGATTTTCTAATTATTTGACCCAAATGCATAACAACTTGGTCATTTGGCTGTCCATTAGTTGCAATGACTGGCTGTGGTTGGTTTCGAATAGTTTCGGCTTCTTCTTGTGTTGCATCTATCATCTGTAGTTTGCACTGTTGATTGTTCTGTCTGAGGAACAAACTGTACATGTTGACAATTTCTGTTGAACTCTCCACTGTCAGTCTTGAAGACTTACCATCTGGGAACTGAATTCTTTTTCTTTACAACAGCTGGAGTTGTCCATCCTTTTTCTCCATCCAATATGACATGAACATGGTCACCAGGTTCTAGATCTGGCAGTTCTTTAACTGAATGACGTCTATTGTAAAAATGTTGATAAGCAAAAGTGCATTTCAATTTCTTGATAACTCTGCAATATTTTATGTTGTTCAACTACATTATTTCTATGTACCTGGAAAAATAATCCATGACTACTAGGTGATGATGTCCACTGAATTCACATGAATCTGCAGCTAGTCTCTTCTAAGTTCTGTCTGGTAGAGGTGTTGTTATTAAAGGTTCTTTGTGTTGTGTTGGTTTGTTAGTTCTGCAATGTTCAGATGCAGATACTTTATTCTGTATGTCCTTGCCAATGCCTGGCCACCACACTGACTGGTTGGCCTATTCATGGCATATAGTTAATCCTTGACGTCCTTCATTCATATGGTTTATGATTTCTCTTCTCACTTTGTTTGGAATTATCATGCCTTTAATCATGACTCCATTTGACTCTGTTAATTGTCCATGCACCTCAAAGTAGTCTCTTGTCACTTCGTTAGTGTCCTTTAGATACTGCCTCTAATGTAACTTAGAACTTCCTGAAGTTGCATGTCTGTCGAGGTTGCCTTTTCCTCAAGATGAGCAGTGCAAATTTATTAATTGGTTCTCCATTTCATCAATGGAAAGTGGATATACACTAGCCTTTGCAATCCTGAGCTGATTTGCCACATACTTCAGACAAACTCACTGGTAAATATAAACACTAGAAGAAGATAGATTTTAAGTGATATTAAGTGATAGGCAAAAAGTCAGAGTGGTTACCAAAAGAAAATATAAGTGTGCAGTCTAAACTCTCAACCCTATTAGACTGGGCAACAACTAGATTAAGCAGTTTTTCTCACCCCACTGGATACTGCAGTTCATAGTACACAGGTTTCACCCTTGAAACCTGGGCCAGTCTCCCCTGTTGGAGTCTTAAGACTTCTCAGTGTCCTCCTTGCTTGCAGCATAGGTGAGGGCAGGAAAAGGGCCAAGCATGGGCCCCCCCGTGTTCTGTTTTATACCCTTAGTCCATGTGCTTGGAGAATACAAGTCCATGCTTATCTGGTGGGCATTACTGAGATCCCAGGCAAGATTGAGCAATTCCCTGGTGAGTCACTGAATTGTAGCTCCCTTGCTGGATAATGACTCTTGATGGTTGTTTGACACCCCCTGGGTGTTAGTTACTTGCCTTGCTGTTGTCTCTGGGGAGCTAATATCTGGCTGATTCCCCCACTCACAGCATGTTTTAGTGACAATCATAGAACACAATCTCATAACTTCATATGAACTAAAGATATATATATATATTTAGATAGAACAGTGACTTTCAGATGATCATAACCTTTTCCCTGATACCTCACATGGCATACTTTGTATGCAATATCATAATTATGTACAGATGAGGAATACGGGAGTCACAGGGCGCTCCCCCAAGGTATAGAATGTCACACACTGGTAGTCCCAAAATGTAATCTTTGAAAGCAAAATATCCCCAAGGGTGTGACAAATGTAGTCAGTTTAGCACTTTCTCTGGCTAAAGAAATTTGCTAGAATTTGCTCAAGACATCTAGCCTGGAGAATACCATAGCTCCTTTCACTCTAGAAAAGAAGGCACCCAGATTTGGAAGGATATATTTTTCTCTCTCAACTAGTTTATTAAATCTTTTTAAATCCACAAAGATTCACATTTTTCCATTTGTCTTTATAACTAGGGTGATGGAGGATGACCAGGTCATGCTAGAACAGGGGTCAGCAACCTGCGGCACATGTGCCAAAGGCGGCACGCAAACTGATTTTTAGTGGCACTCTGGATGAACAGAACCTCAGGCCAGCAGCAGGCTGAGCGGGGCCAGTGGCTGGGACCCTAGCTGGCAGGGGGCAGCGGATGGAACCCCAGACTGACAGCAGGCTGAGCAGCTCAGCCCGCTGCTGGCCTGGGGTCCCGGTCGCTGGCCCCGCTCAGCCTTTAGCCGACCTGGATGGACGGAACCCCGGGCCGGCAGTGGGCTGAGTGGGGCCGGCGGCCAGGACCCCGGCTGGCAGAATAACTGAATGAGAAGACCGAGATCCCCAGAATTATTCTAGCCCTGGAAAAGACTTTTGGGAAATGGGCAGCATATTACATCACTGCCACTATTTGGAGTTACAAACTGTGATTTACCAGTTATATTTTACCTGCTTTAACCTCTCAATAACTCTCATTCTTTTTTTCTTAGCTAAGAAACCTATAGTTAGTTTACTATAGAATTGGCTGTCAGCATTTTCTTTGGTGTAAGATCTGGAGTATCAATTGATCTGGGGCAAGTCACTGGTCCTTTGGAACTGGGAGCAATCTGATGTGATATGATTTTTGGTTTTAATAACCTTTTATCACAAAGTTCAGTTTGGGTGCCAAGATAGACTGGAGAGGCTAAGGCAGGGGTTTCAATTTACCCTAGGGCCAGTGCCAGTCCTCAAATCCTCCCAGCGAGCCAATAATGTCACTGAAGATGGTGTTCAGAAAAGAAAATGTTTATAGTGTATTTTTTTATTTTGAATTTCTTAGGAATAATAAAACTGTCATACAACTTTATACAATTCTTTACCTGCCAGAGAGGTTTTGGTGTTTGCCAGACACCTGGCAATGTTTCAATTCTATCAGTTTGTTGATGTTTTGCCTCAGTGACTGAGCAGTTGAAACCTTCAGGATTGCAGCAAGGTGTGCATCAGATAGTTGTGTTCGGTTTTTTGACTTGTTTATATTCATTGTGGAAAAAAGCATTGTGATGCTGCCTCCGTGGCTGACTCTGCCCAGCAACTAATGATGGTATCTCTGTCCCTCTCCCCCAGGCAATGGGAGCTGCGGAGGGCGGCGTCTGCAGCAGACATTGCCAGCAGCGTGGCTGCATGTGTGTCTCCTCCACAGGCCATAGTGGGGAGGTTCTGGCCACAGATGGCCTGTGGGCCAGGACTTTGAGACCCCTGGGCTAAGGGGACTGTCTGTGACACCATGGTAAGACTGGTATAGTGATCCAGGAATTCACATTTGTTACTGGATTGGTGAAATCTAATTATAGAACATACCACCAGGTCTTTTGATCACCTACACTCTGAATGCATAGCTTTTGTCTTTGAAAGTTGTTTCTATGGTGAACTAGCCCATGCAGTTCCAAATACCTACAGGGATGGGTCAGGTGACTTTAGTTCTGGGTGTAAGGACCCAGCTCTGCAGAACCTGGGGAAACTGATAGGCTCCTGTTGGCACTGTGGGACTATGCAGTGATACAGCAAGGGAGCAGTGTGGAGAGTAGGTGCCACAAGAAGTACCACCCAAGAAACTCAGAATGACAGTACCCTGCAGTCCTCTGATTGGCCAAGTGCCCCTATTTAACCCCAGGGGTTGCCCGTGCAGCTACACTGACTTTGGCCTGCTGTAATGCCAGTCTTTGCCTTGTCTCCTGATGTCTGGTCTCTAACTCCAGCTTGATTTCAACTTCAATTCCTGCCTCTTGATTCTAGCCGGATACTGCCTCTGATCTCCAGCCTGACGATTTTTACTTGATACTATCTCTGATCCTGGCCTGACTCTGACGCTGACTCTTGTTTACAGAACCTGGCCTCATTAGCACTACAAAAGTGATTTTTCTTCCCTTGATATTCACCCCTTCTTGTCAACTGTTGAGAATAGCCCACTTCCACCTTAATTGAATTGGCTCGTTAGCGCCCCCCCCCCCCCCACTTGGTAAGGCAACTCCCATCTTTTCATGTGCTGTGTATTTATACCTGCCTCTGTATTTTCCACTCCGTGCCTCTGATGAAGTGGGTTTTAGCCCAAAAAAGCTTATGCCCAAATAATTTGTTTAGTCTCTAAGGTGTCACAAGGACTCCTCGTTGATTTTGCTGATACAGACTAACACAGCTACCACTCTGAAACCAGTTTCTAAGTTAGTTTTAGGTCTTTCAAGTTTCTCTAGGGATTTTGGTGTTTCACTATTTCAGACTGTTTTGCTATTTGAATAAGTGTGGCAAGGGTTAAAATTCTCTTCAACTGTAGCTGTTGTGAAAAGTTTTTAATCTGTATAGTTAACCCAATAACCAGCCTGTCACTGATATCTTCATGTTTTGCATTCCCCAAAAATCACAATTTTCAGCCAATGAATGCAGAATGCTTACAAAATATTCAACATTTCCCCCTGGTTCTTGATTCTCTGGTGAAAACACACTCTTTCATAAACCACATTTCTCTGAGGTATGCATCAAACACAGTCAGAACCCTTTATTAGTCATCTTTGTGACTGTCTTCAGTAAAGTCAAAGGATTTAAAGATACACTCTGCTTGCTTCCCCATAGCATACATTAAAGAAGATACCTCTATACCTGCAGATACTTCATGGAGTTTGTTTGCAATGTGAAATCTTACAAAATATTGTTTCCAGTCAGTCCATTCTAAAGGTTTGTCAAAGCTGAAGTTCTCTGAGTCACTGAAGAGATCATTCAGATATGGACTGGCTACAGAGCTTGCTTCTACACACTGGATGTGATCATAATAAGATTCTTTAATACTCTGTCAGATATGGTTGAGGCTTTTTAAAAAAAGGTATTTTACGTACTGCCACTTAGTGGCTGAACAGTATAATACAGTTTAGCATTCTATTACACAAAGTGTTTAATGACTGGAAAGAAAGGTGGGTAAATACAACAAGGAATTGCAGACACACATGCAGAGATTAAGCTCCCAAAATGTGTTTGCATTACAGACTACATTAAATATGATATGAATAGAAAAAAAAAAAACAAGTGAAAGCAGCTTTGTAGATGTATATTGTTCAGAGCTTTTAAGAGCTGAGGTACTCTCTACCTCCAGTCATTATCACTAGGGGTCAGCATAGCACCTAGATTCCCAGTTCGTTCAAGATTATTGTATGATCAGCTAACAAAACCTGTAATTTGGGGAGTGATAAACTGTGTATTTATAAATAACCTTAACATGGAAAAATAATCTTTATCTGAATCTACATGCCTCACGTGAAAAGCCAGGATCCATACTGAAAAGAGAGCAATCAGGGTTAGCAGCTGAAAAGTCAGAAACAAATTTCGGGATAAGAACTGTTTAGGATGCTTAGTGGGCTGAGTAAGGCAATTGAATTCTAACAATTGTTATTTTAAAAACCTTCCAATAGTCTAAGGTAAAAGGTATGTAAAAATGGGAGGATAATCTAGTAATCTCTCTGCTGCCTGGGAGTCAGGAGCCTTGGGTTTGAGTCATAGCACTATCACAGACTTTCCCTGCTGACTTTGGGTTATGCCTACATTTTCAGCTCAAGTAGACATACCCACACTAGCTTTGAATGAGTTAGGATGACCAGACGTCCTGATTTTAGCGGGACTGTCCCGATATTTGCTTGTTTGTCCCGTGTCCCGACCGATGTTAGCTCGGGACACTGGACAAACAAGCAAATGCTCCGGAGCCCGGAAGTGCTCACGCGCCCGCGGCCCCCCCCCCCCCGCCCCGACTCCGCCCTCTCCTTCCCCCATTGGCTCCCTCCCCAAATCCCCACCTCTTCCCCAGGCTCACCATTCCTCCTCCCTCCACAAGTGCTGGCGGGAGGCCCCCGGAGATGCAGGGAGAGCACAGGGCCAGGGTGAGTGAGAGTCCGGCCTGGCCCCAAGCAGGCAGGACTCAGTCAGGCGGTAGGGAGAGTAGGGGGGCGGCCCGCAGGGCCAGGCGTCGGCTGTTCTTCCCCCCGGGCAGCGGGGCTCGGGAGCAGCCGCTGCTGCAGATCCCATTGCCGCGGGGGGAGGAAGCGGCCGATGGCCAAGCTCGGTGGCTGTGGCTCTGGTGCCCCCGAACCCGGACCTGTTGCAGGGACCCAGCAGCACGCACGCTGCATGTGGCCAGCCCCTGGCCAGTCGCGTCTGGGCTGCTGCCCAGCTGGTGCAATCCCGCGGTGGCCTGGGGCGGAGGCATCGGCAGCCCAGCCCTGTTCGTTCCCCTGCGGGACCCGAGCAGGACGGGGGGGCTGGGGCCTGCTGCCCCCACTGTGTCCGCCGTGGGATTGCACCAGCTGGGCAGCCAGCCCAGACGCGACTGGCCAGGGGCTGGGCACGCCACAGCAGGCCCAGGCTCGGGGGGTTCGGCCCGGGCGCCAGAGCTGCAGCCGCCAAGTTTAGCCATCGGCCACTTCCTCCCCCCGCGGCAATGGGAGCTGCAGCAGCAGCGGCTGCTCCCGAGTCCCGCTGCCCAGGGGGGAAGAACAGCCGCCGCCTGGCCCCGCGGGCCGCCCCCCTACTCTCCCTACCACCTGACTGAG
Source organism: Trachemys scripta elegans (assembly GCF_013100865.1). Taxonomy (NCBI): domain Eukaryota; kingdom Metazoa; phylum Chordata; order Testudines; family Emydidae; genus Trachemys; species Trachemys scripta. Next base: position 61,532,305 of record NC_048300.1, on the reverse strand, counting down.
TCCTGCCTCCTCGGGGCCAGGCCGGACTCTCACTCAGGGCACCCCGCTTCCCCTCCGTTTCCGGGGCCTCCCTCCAGCACTTGTGGAGGAGGGTTTTTTTGGTTCTTGTTTTTTTTTTTTTTTTTTCCCTCTCCCATCCTTTTTTTTTTTTGCCCCGCCCCCCCCCGCCATGCCCGCCCCGCGTAGTTCCCCTCCCCCATATCCCAATATTTGCCCTGGGTGATCTGGTCACCCTAAAAAGAGTTAGCATGCTAAAAACAGAGCATAGCTTTACATGCTTTTTACAGATCCAGACTAAGAGTCCTGTGGCACCTTATAGACAAAGACGTATTGGAGCATAAGCTTTCGTGGGTGAATACCCTCTTCATCACCCACACATGTGTCTGACGAAGTGGGTATTCACCCACGAAAGCTTATGCTCCAATACGTGTTAGTCTATAAAGGTGCCACAGGACTCTTTGTTGCTTTTAACTATACTATATTACAGGTAAAGGATTACAATAATTCCATACATATCCAAAAATGTCGAAGAACAATACAGTGGCAAAATGAAGAAATGGCAGTACATGATTATGATTATGACATCATTCTACATAAAAACAAATAAGTCTTGCCATACTGGGTCAAACCAATGGTCCAGCTGACCCAGTATCCTGTCTACTGCCAGTGGCCAGAGCCGGATGCTTCAGATTGAAGGAACAGAACAGGGCGATTTCACATGATCCATTCCCTGTCATCCAGTCCCAGCTTCTGGCAGTTGAAGGTTTAGGGACACCTGGAGCATAGGTTGCATCCCCGATCATCTTGGCTAATAGCCACTGATAGACCTATCCTCCATGACCTTATCTAATTATTTTCAATCCAGTTATCCCTTTGGCCTCAAAACATTCCATGGCAACAAGAGCCACAAGATGATTGTGCATTACGTGAAGAAGTACTTCCTTTGGTTTGTTTTAAGCCTATTCATTTCACCAGGTGACCCCTAGTTCTTGTGTTACACTTTCTCCATACCATTCATGATTTTATAAGAGTGAAATGCCTGCAAGCCTCATGGAAACTATTTAAAAACACCAAATTAAATGTATACCCCCAATCAAAAACAAAAGACAAAAAATAGTAAGGACCAAAAAATACCACCATGGCTAAAGAGCAGAGTAAAAGAGGCAGTTAGAGGCAAAAAGGCATCTTTTAAAAAATGGATGTCAAATCCTACTAAGGAGAATAGAAAGTATCATAAATTCTGACACGTCAAGGATAAAAGTATAGTTAGGCCAAAAAAGAATATGAAGAGCAACTAACAAAAGACACAAAAATTAACATAATTTTTAAGTGTATCAGAATGAGAGAGCCTGCCAAACAATCATGGGACTGCTGGACACTCAAGGTACAAAAAGAGCATTCAGGGAAAACAAGGCTATTGCAGAGAAGTAAATGAATTTTTAGATCAGTCTTCACTGAAGAGGATGTGAGGGAGATTCCTATACCTGAGACATTCTTTTTAGGTGACAAATCTGAGGAACTGTCTCAGATTGAGGTGTCAATAGAGGAACAAATTGATAAATTAAACACTAATGTCACCAGGACCAGAAGGAATTTACCCAAGGAGTTGTGCAGGGACTCAAATATGAAATTGCAGAACTACTAACTGTGATATGTAACCTATCACTTAAATCGGCCTCTGTACCAGATGAAGACTGGAGGATAGCCAATGTAACCCAATTTTTAAAAAAGGCTTCAGAAGCTATCCTAGCAATTACAGGCTGGTAAGCCTAACTTCAGTACCAGGCAAATTGGTTGAAACTCTAGTGAAGGACAGAATTATCAGACACACAACGTACATGATGTTGGAGATACGTCAACATGGCTTTGACAAAGTCCCTCACCAAAGGTTCTTAAGCAAAGTAAACAGTCATGAACAGAGACCAACAGTGCAATCTTGGTTTCATGGAACTCAATGGCAAAATCCCAAGTGAGCCAAGATTTCGCCCCAAGTGTCAATGCTGATATGCTGTATTATCTGGATCTTTCAGAAAATTCCAATACCATCACTCATGAGATGCTACTCTATGTAATCTGGTAGGGGAGGGTGGAATCATCCCTCTTCACTTTCCTTTCAGAGAGCTCATCAGTGATGGCACTGGCTAATTGCGCGGAGTTGTGGACTCCCACAGGACTTTGTCCTATCACCACTCTCATTTAAGGTTTATCTTTAACTACTAGGAGAGATGGAGAAGAGGTTTGTGCTACCAAGTCTTCTATATGCTGATAGCGCTCAGCTCTGTCTCCTTTTCAACAGTCCCTAACAGAACTGTTCCCTGCTTTCCCAGTGCTTGGCAGAAATAAAGAATTGAATAAAGGGCAGGTATCTCTAATTCAAGCCAGAAAATTTAAGTGACACTGGTAAGCAAATGTAATCACTCTGAATTATTGCCAAAGAAAATTAATCGGATTCTCCTCTCTCTGACACTGATATAAATCAGGAGTAAATGCCTTACATCAATGCAGTTATACCAGTGTCAAACTGGTGGAAGTGAGAGGAGAATGGGGCCCATATGCTGCTCCCACACCTGAGCTTATCTGTCAGCAAAAATAGTGGCAACTTTGGGGTCTTACTGGATTACACACTAACCCCTGACGTCTAACTAGCAACAGAGACCAGCAACAGCTTTTTATCACCGTTTGGGTAAGAGATGGCAACTACAGCGCCTCAAAAAACAGACAAAATTTGCAGGAATTTTGAAAATTTAGAAATGTTTTCATTCTATGTTTTTTAACAAAAGGATTTGGGGTTTTACAATTTTTCATTGTTTTTTCATCGAATGTTTTTCATTTTCAAAATGAATCTGACATTCTAATGTGCTCATTTTTGCACTGCATTATTTTCACAAGAACAGCTATCTGCACCTACTTTTTAAGCAAATACTTAACAGCGTACAGAATACTGTAGGGAAGTCGCCTCTTACTAAGAATGATACTTGGGCAAAATATTAGCATTCTTTGATTAGTACAGTAATCATGATAGATAAAGAATTAAGTGTTTTTACTAGGGCTGTCAAGCGATTAAAAAAAACTAAATTGCGCTATTAATCGTGCTGTTAAACAACAATAGAATACCATTTATTTTAAATAGTTTTGGATGTTTACTACATTTTCAAATATATTAATTTCAATTACAACACAGAATGCAAAGTGTAGAGTGCTTATTTTATATTTATTTTTGATTACAAATATTTGTACTGTAAAAAACAAAAGCATTGTATTTTCCAATTCACCTCATACAAGTACTCTAGCGCAATCTCTTTATCATGAAAGTTGAACTTACAAATGTAGGATTATGTACAAAAAAACTGCATTCAAAAATAAAACTATGTAAAACTTTACAGCATACAAGTTCACTCAGTCCTACTTCTTGTTCAGCCAATCGCTCAGACAAACAAGGTTAGTTACAATTTGCAGGAGATAATGCTGCCAGCCAGCTTCTTGTTTATAATGTCACCTGAAAGTGAGAACAGGCATTCACATGGCACTGTTGTAGCCGGTGTTGCAAGATATTTACGTGCCAGATGCACTAAAGATTCATGTGTCCCTTCATGCTTCAACCACCATCCCAGAGGACATGCTTCCATGCTGATGATGGATTCTGCTTGATAATGATCCAAAGCAGTGCGGACCGATGCATGTTCATTTTTATCATCTGAGTCAAATGCCATCAGCAGAAGGTTGATTTTCTTTTTTGATTGTTTAGGTTCTGTAGTTTCTGCATCAGAGTGTTGCTCTTTTAAGACTTCTAAAAGCATGCTCCACACCTCATCCCTCTCAGATTTTGGACGGCACTTCAGATTCTTAAAGCTTGGGTCGAGCGCTGCAGCTATTTTTAGAAATCTCACATCGGTACCTTCTTTGTGTTTTGTCGAATCTGCTGTGAAAGTATTCTTAAAATGAACATATGCTGGGTCATCATCCGAGACTACTATAACATATAGGACCAAAGAATCCCATGCACTGCTACAGACTAGGGACCAAATGGCTAGGCAGCAGTTGTGCAGAAAAGCTCAATATGAGTCAATAGTGTGCCCTTGTTGCCAAGAAGGCCAACGGCATTTTGGGCTGTATAAGTAGGGGCATTGCCAGCAGATCGAGGGACGTGATCATTCCTCTCTTTTCTACATTGGTGAGGCCTCATTTGGAGTACTGTGTCCAGTTTTGGGCCCCACACTACAAGAAGGATGTGGAAAAATTGGAATGAGTCCAGCAGAGGGCAACAAAATTGATTAGGGGGCTGGAGCACATGACTTGTGAGGAGAGGCTGAGGGAACTCAGATTGTTTAGACTGCAGAAGAGAAGAATGAGGGGGGATTTAATAGCTGCTTTCAACTACCTGAAAAGGGGTTCCAAAGAGAATGGATCTAGACTGTTCTCAGTGGTAGCCGATGACAGAACAAGGAGTAATGGTCTCAAGTTGCAGTGGGGGAGGTTTAGGTTGGATATTAGGAAAAACTTTTTCACTAGGAGGGTGGTGAAGCACTGGAATGGGTTATCTAGGGAGGTGGTGGAATCTCCTTCCTTAATGGTTTTTAAGGCCAAGCTTGACAAAGCCCTGGCTGGGATGATTTAGTTGGTGACTGGTCCTGCTCTGAGCAGGGGGTTGGACTAGATGACCTCCTGAGGTCCCTTCCAACCCTGATATTCTATGATATATGCAGAATGCGGGTAAAACAGAGCAGAAGACATACAATTCTCCCCACAAGGAGTACAGTCACAAATTTAATTGACGCATTATTTTTTTAACGAGCATCATCAGCATGGAAGCATGTCCTCTGGAATGGTGGCCAAAGCATGAAGGGGCATAAGAATGTTTAGCATATCAGGCATGTAAATACCTTGCAATGCTTGCTCCAAAAGTGCCATGCGAACGCCTGTTCTCACTTTCAGGTGACATTGTAAATAAGAAGCAGGCAGCAGTATCTCCCGTCAATGTAAACAAACTTGAATAATTCAGAATAAGAAGTAGGACTGAGTGGACTTGTAGGCTCTAAATTTTACAGTTTGTTCTTTATGTAACCAAAAAAAATCTGCATTTGTAAGTTACATTTTCACAATAAAAAGATTGCACTTCAGTACTTGTATGAGGTGAATTGAAAAATACTATTTCTTTTGTTTTATCATTTTTAGAATCCATATATTTTTAATAAAAAATATAAAGTGAGCACTGTGTACTTTGTATTCTGTTGTTGTGTTGTAATTGAAATCCATATTGACAATGTAGAAAAACATTCAAAAATATTTAATACATTTAAATTGGTATTCTATAAGTGCGATTAATCGCGTTTAATTTTTTCAATCACGATTAATTATTTTAAGTTAATCGCGTGAGTTAACTGCAATTAATTGACAGCCCTAGTTTTTACTCTGTTTCAAATGTATTTATTTGGAAGTTTTAATTCTGCTCTTGTGTTTTGTTTGCAAATTGGGATTTTTTTTTTTTTTTTTGAGCTGGACAGTCTTGTTAAAGAACTGAACTGGGCAACATGAGATCTTCTATTTCTGGTTGTACTATCCATTTGTTTGTGTGATCATGGGCTAATCACTCTGCCTCCTGTAGTGCACCCACTCCACCTGGTTACCTTCTTTAATACCAATCTTCTTACAGGATTTGATGGACAGGCCTGGGTTCTTCTGGATCCCTCCACCCACTCAGCATGGTGTAACTCAGAGGTGGGCAAACTGTGGCCCGTGAGATCCTCCTGCCTGGCCCTTGAGCTCCCGGCCAGGGAGGCTAGCCCCCGCCTCCTCCCCCCCCCACGCTGTCCTCCCTACCCCACAGCCTCAGCTCACCATGCTGCCAGCGCTCTGGGCGGCAGGGCTGCAAGCTCCTGCCGGGCAGCGTGGCTGCGAGAGCTGCCGGCCTGCCCCGGTGCTCTAGACTGCGCAGCAGCGTGGCTGGCTCCGGCCGGGTGGTGTAACTGTCAGTCTCGGTGCTCTGAGCGGCATGGTAAGGGGGCAGGGAGCAGGGGGTGGTGGATAAAGGGCAGGGGGTCCCAGGGGCAGTCAGGGGACAGGGGGCAGTTGGATAGGCGTGGGAGTCCCAGGGAGCTTGTCAGGGGGTTTGGGTGTGGATAGGGGTCGGGGCAGTCAGGGGACAGGGAGCAGTGGGGGTTGAATAGGGGGGTGGGGTTCCATGAGAACGGTTAGGGGCGGAGGTCCCAGGAGGGGGGCGGTCAGGGGACAAGGAGCAGGGGGGGTTGGATGGGTCGGAGGTTTTGAGGGGGGCAGTCGGGGGGGGGGAAAGGGGGGGGGCAGAGGGGGGGGCAGGCTGTTTCGGGAGGCACAGCCATACAGTTTCAGAACCCCGATGTGGCCCTCAGGCCAAAAAGTTTGCCCACCCCTGCTGTAATTGCTTTATTTTCTTCCCATATAAATTTATTTGGCAGTGCCTCCATTCCCCTCATTCTTTCCTGGCAGTGTCACCAGGGCACCTTGGCAGGAAAATTCTAACCACAGGGTAACCCCCACTTACTTGCCATATAGTTGGAGACTCCCAAGAAATACTGTGACCACGATATCTTCTGGGCAGCCGTTAACAATGTGGCTGACTGGGTTCAGTATAGCCCAAAGGACTCACAAATGGGATAAGGTGATAAATCCTTCCTCAGGTTTAATAGGCAGCAGTTGGGAGTAAGGGGTCTCCCAAACAACTTCCCTGACTAGCTAACTAAAAGATGGTGTACTCACAACCTCTGTGAATGATCCTCAGGTTCAGAGATGACTCTAGACTCCTCAGTCACTGCAGAGGGGATGATGACCACTGCAGTGCTGGCAGACCTGCTCCATGCAGGAGTCAGGCTGCTTCTAGTCCCAGGATTTTCCCTCACCACCAAGGGGTGCAGGGCTCAAGGTGCAGATTACAAAACTATCCACAAATCCAAACTTTAATCTCAGACACACTCACAGCAGGCAGCAGCCCTGGCCTAGCAGTCAGAGCAGTGGTGCCATGTGGTGCCTGATCTGTGGCCTAGAGAGCTGGAAGGCAAACTCAGCCTGGCTGGGAGAAGTTTTCCCAGCAAAACTCTACAAACTGGGAATCACCTCGGAGCGGGAAAGGTTCAAGCTGAAGGGTCTTGCTTTTAGGTCCCCAGAGGCCAGTTCTTGGGGGAACCCTGCATTCAAGTCTGAGACTCTCCAGCTCCCCACCCAGACCTGCCTTTCCCCGGTTTGCTGCCAAACTGTCCCAAAAATGGCTTCTCCCCTCCCCTCAGCTCCCTTGGCTGGGGGGGGGGGGGGGGGAGGGGCGGAGCATCTCACTCCTTATTGGTTGCCGAGCAGACTCTGAGTCTGCCTCAGCTCCTGCTCCCTCCCAGGGACAGTGTGCCTCTCCCTGGGCTTCCAGTACCAGCACACAGAGCCCCAGGAACCTAGGTAAACTCCTTAGGGGTTACACTCCATTTCTACATCAATAAAATAAGGATAATACTTCCTAACCTCATAGGCCTGTTGTAAGGCTTAAGTTGTAGGTGTGTAGGAAGATTGGATGGAAGACATTATAGAAATGTCAAGCCTTAGGATTGTGAAGTCATGGCAGCCACTCCGGTACAGTAACTCCTCACTTAAAATCATCCCGGTTAACATTATTACGGTGCTGATCAATTAGGGAACATGCTCATTTAAAGTTGTGCAATGCTCCCTTCTAATGTCGTTTGGCAGCCCCTGCTTTGTCCACTGCTTGCAGGAAGAGCAGCCCGTTGGAGCTAGCTTGTGGAGGCTTGGAACCAGGGTGGTCCAGCAGCCCCCCCATCAGCTCCCTGCTCCCCTAAGTTCCCTGTGCTGCAGCCACCCAGCAGGCTATCAATTGCCGGGCAGTTCAGCTGTCCCTCCCCCCACTGCCATGTGCTGCTCCTGCCCTCTACTTTGGAGCTGCTCCCAGAGACTCTTGCTTGCTGTGAAGGGGGGGGTTAATGTCAGGGTGTCCCCCTGCTCCTGCACTCCGCTTACCCCTTCTCCACATAGAGCAGGGAGGGGACACAGACCAAGAGAGCCTGGGGCAGCAGCTGCTGTCTCAACTTCCTGATCCACTTAAAAAGACAAGTATCAGAAGGGTAGCCATGTTAGTCTGGATCTGTAAAAAGCAACAGAGAGTCCTGTGGCATCTACTTAAGAGTGGGTCAGCTTACTTAAAGGGGCAGTGTGCATCTCTCTCTCTCTCCCACACACACAAGGTGTGTGTCTATCTCTGCTATGCTGTCTCCCCTCCCTTGTGTTCATGCTGCCTTGCGTGAGAGGCTATATTAACAACAATCTGTTAACCCTTGAGGTCTCAGCCGAGTGCTAGTTCATCATTTAGCAGTAAGGCATTCCCTGGGAAATCCCCCTCCCTCTTCCACCCTCTAACTTCACCACCTCAACCAAGCTTCACAATTATCATCGCTATGAACAGTATTAAATTGTTTGTTTAAAACGTATACTGTGTGTATATCTATATACTATACAGTTTTTTGTCTGGTGAAAAAAATTTCCCTGGAACCTAACACACACACACACACACACATCCATTTACATAATTCCTATGGGGAAATTGGATTCGCTTAACATCGTTTCGCTTAAAGTCGCATTTTTCAGGAACATAACTACAGCGTTAAGCGAGGAGTTACTGTACATACCCAAGGCCCTGGGCAGGCTTGTGCTGTCCGTGTTGCCCCAGTTGCCATGCTATTGTTTGAGCTAGCTAGATCAAAACTAGCTCAGGTATGTCTACATGTGCTGCAGTCAATCATCTGATGCTGTGTAGACATACCTGTAGTAGGGTTGCGCCGGGGCTCTACCCTCCGAGACGGAGGGGTACCACACCGGCTCACTAAAGCGCAGACAGTCCAAGCTCAGGTCCCTTTACGCAGGGGCTGAGTGGCCCACAGTTCAGGAGCTCAGGCCCTTAGGCAGGGGCTGAGCGCTAATTAACAGTTTAAGCAGGCCCAGGGTCAAGGCGGGGCACAAACAGTCACAGCTCAGGCCCTTGGATGCAGGGGCTGAGCAGACAAGCAGTTAGGTAGGCCCAGGCTCCTACACCTGAGCATCGGGTGAGGGGGAAGCCTGCCACCCATGAGCAGGGTGGCGGGGGGGAAACGCAGGCCCACCCACTCCACTGCGTTCCAGCCCGGGGCCCTAGCAGCGGTTACTGCCGCTGCCGGTCAGTGGGGTATCCTGACCGAAACACACTGACATCAGCTCACAGGCTTCTGCAGCCTGACCAGGGTCGGCTACCCCCGGGCTACTTCCATGTTCCCCCTCGGGGCCTACCTCATTGGCGATGCCGGGTTCGGGCCAGTCCAGGAGCATCGGTTCCTCGGGTGCGGGGCTTGGGGGCTGGTCCGGCAGCTCTCCCCGAGGGTAGCTGGCACAGGGCAGGCTTGACTCCTCCTCAGGGTAGCTGGCACGGGGCAGGCTGAGCCAGTCCTCCTCAGGGTACCTGGCGAGAGGTAGGCTTGACCGGCACGGGGGGTTAGCAGGCAGCTCACGGCCTGTGGCTGTCTCCCAAGCGGGAGCTCGGCCTGGGACGTCTGCTCTCCCTGGCGGTCTGGGTCTCACTGAGCTTTGCTGGCAGGCTTTTATACTTCCGGGTTGGCTCCGTGACCTTGGAGGGGCGGGCCCCGGACTCGGTGGCTCCGCCCACACCGGGCTCGGAGGAAGCTCAGCCCTGTCAGAGGCGGAGGGGTGCCACACCGGCTCACTACAATACCCTTAATGTCAATAGATTGAAGTGCCAGTGGATGGCACTCAATAATACATAGCATAGTTCCTGGGTTTTGTAGGACTAATAAAACTTGTTGTGCACTACAAATGGTTTCCTCTGGCAGTTATTTAAATCAGCCTCTAACACTGTACTCCCCCAGTAATGCAAGGCAAACAAACGGAGGTGGGAAAGAGAGGACACCATGGAACTATCCCTTCTTTACACTGGCTGCAGAATGGGACCAGCATGTAGGGTGGGAGTGTATGCTGCACCCGATATAGGGGTATGGCAGCCTGCACACTTGACTTGTGTGCCAGGGAGCTGCAGGAGAATTTCTATCTTCCAGTGCCCACCTCCCGTTGGGTAATACAGCTCTACACCAGTGGTTCTCAACCAGGGGTACATGTACCCCTGGGGATACGTAGAGGTCTTCCGGGGGTACATCAACTCATCTAGATATGTGCCTAGTTTTACAACGGGCTATATAAAAAGCACTAGCAAAGTCAGTACAAACTAAAATTTCATGCCGACAATGACTTCTTTATACTGCTCTATATACTATACTCTGAAACGTAAGTACAATATTTATATTCCAATTGATTTATTTTATATTATATGGTAAAAATGAAAAAGTAAGACATTTTTCAATAACAGTGTGCTGTGACACTTTTGTATTTTTGTCTGATTTTGTCAGGTGAAACTTAGAGATACGCGAGACAAATCAGACTTCTGAAAGGGGTACAGTAGTCTAGAAAGGTTGAGAGCCACTGCTCTACACTACCACAAACACAGGATTTTGCAGAAAGGCATAATTGAGTCTCTGCAATTTAGGAAAGCCATAGAGTAGGAATGGTGCTGTCAGACAAAATAAATCTCTGTTCTGCTCTGAGACACACAATTCTTCTGATTATTCCTCCTCAGCAACTCTCTGTCACACATCCTTTCCTCCTAGTGACTGTCTTTATATTAGCTGTTGTAGCTCCATCAGCTACTGGTTTTCCAAAGAGATTTTTAAAGTGGAAGTTGGAAGCTGTCTCCACCAGGCCTTCCATGAGGGAACGGAGTACAAGCTTCTGGGGTAGAGTTTTTTTGTTTGTTTGTTTTTTAAATTGGGAATACATTTTTTTAAAAAGCACTACACCATGGATGAGAATTTCCTCTTGGTGTCTGATGACATCAGACAGTGCCAACAAGAAATCCTTCTTAAAGCCTTCCATTCAATTCTTAACCCTTTGGAGATATTTTTGATGAATGTTGAGGAAAGGTATAGTTGATTTGTGATGCTCAAGAAAATTGAGGCTAACAGCACTGGCAGGTGTCATGCAAGATTTCTCCCACAGTCCTAACACACACATCTGCACTACTCCAGACATATGTCTCTCTTGGGCATAGACTGCACAAGGTGCTAATAGTGCCAGATTATGTGAATTTATGTCCAAAAACACTGGCAACTCACTCAGTTGATTCATGACATAAATTGGATTTGAATAAGGGACTATACAAATGGAACACCACTGAGAACCCTGTGTATTAAAGTCCAGTGGTATCAGGGCCGACTCTAGGATTTTTGCTGCCCCAAGCAAAAAAATTTTTGGTCGCGCTCCCCCCCCCCTTTTTTTTTTTTCATGCCCCGCGCCCCGCCCCAACTCCACCCCTTCTGAACCCCTTCCCCAAATCCCGGGTCCCATCTCCTCCCCCGGGGGTGCCACATTCCCCCCCCCCATTGCTTCCTGCCAGCTCCCCGCAACCTCCCGCCCTAGCTCACCTCCACTCCGCGAATCTCAGGCGAGGGAGGGCGGAGAAGCAGAGCAGCGGCGCGTTCAGGGGAGCAGGCGGAGCGGAGGTGAGCTAGGGTGGGGGGCGCAGGAAGTAACGGGAGGAGTAGAGGAACCGCTCACCTCCGCTTCACCATTGCCGCCTCCCCCGAGCACCCCCCCACACTCGGCTTCTCCTCCCTCCCTCCTTCCCAGCGTTGCTGCGCGAAACAGCTGTTTCACACGCGGCAAGCCTGGGAGGGAGGGGGGAGAAGCGGAGTGGCGACAGCGCGCTCAAGGGAGCAGGCAGAGGTGGAGCGGAGGTGAGCTGGGGCGGTGGGGGCACTTTTTCCCCCTGCCCTGGAGTCATTTCCTCACTTGTTTTGTCTTTTGCCAACATACAGTATTTTCTATACTTTATCTACACAAAGTCTTCTACACCTTATTTATACTAAGTCATAATGACTTCTTACACAGTTCTTTTTCACCCGCCTCACACAATCTTTGCTTCTACAAATTTCGCGTTATCAGGGTTACAGTTAGCCTGACTCTTGCTAACGAACTGTCATGTATTGCATCCCCTTTCTGTCAGTTCTTTTTCTGCTTCCACAGCGCCTATGATGGCTGGTGCCAGAATGCCGCCCCTAGAAATGTTCTGCCCTAAGCACCTGCTTGTTTTGCTGGTGCCTGGAGCCAGCCCTGAGTGGTATTCTGAAAAGTGACCATGTAAAAACACAGCATTGGGACTATTTAGAACAACTAACAGAAATATCAAAAAACACAAGACCTGGTAGTAATGGAGGACTTTAACTACACAGACACCTGTTGGACAATAAAAATGGCAAAACACAAAATTTCCAATAAGTTCTAAGAATGTATTGGGGACAACTTTTTGTTTCAGAAGTGGAGGAAGTAACCTGGGGGACAGCCATTTTAGACTTGATTCTGGCCAAGAGGGAGGAATTGATAGCGAATCTGAAGGTGAAAGGCAATTTGGGTGACAGTGATCATGAAATCATACGTTTCATGATTCTAAGGAAAGGAAGGAATGATAGCAGGAGAATAAGGACAATGGACTTCAAAACTCAGAGAACTGGTAGGTAAGGCCCCATGGGAAAAAAATCTAAGGGATAAGGAGTTCAGGAGAGCTGGCGACTTTTCAAGGAGACAATATTAAAGGGACAACTGCAAAACTATCCTGATGCGAAGGAAAGATAGAATTGTAAAGGGCCAATATGGCTGCATCAGGAGCTCTTTAATGACCTGCGAAGCAAAAAAGGAATCCTACACAAATTGGAACCATGGATGAATGCTAAGGAGGAGTACAAAAGAAAAGCACAAGCATGTAGAGACAAAATCAGAATGGCTAAGGCACAAAATGAGTTACACCTAGCAAGGGACATAAAAGGCAATATAAAAAAGTTCTTTAAATACATTAGGCTCAAGAGAAAGATGAAGGAAAGTGTAGGTTCCTGCTTGGCATTAAAGGAGAGAGAATAACTGATGACATCAAGACGACTGGGGTGTTTAATGACTATTTTGCTTCAGTCGTCACTAAAAATAATACGGGTGAACAGATATCAACACAATTAACAAAAAGGGGGAAGGAACACAAGCCAAAATAGTGAAAGAACAGGTTAAAGAATATTTGCATAAGTGAGATGTATTCAAGTCAGCAAGGCTTGATGAAATTCATTCTAGGATATTAAAGGAACTAGCTGAAGCAATCTTGAAACCATTAGCAATTATTTTTGAGAACTCCTGGAGGACAGATGAGGTCCCAGAGGACTAGAGAAGGGCAAATATAGTCCCTATTTTTAAAAAGAATAAAGAGGACCTGGAGAATTATAGACCTGCCAGCCTAACTTTGATACCTGGAAAGATATTGGAACAAATTATTAAACAATCAATTTGTAAGCACCTACAGAATAATAGGGTTATAAGAAAGAGTCGGCCTGGATTTGTCAAGAACAAATCATGCCAAACCAACCTACTTTCCTTTGACAGGGTTACTGGCCTAGTGGATGGGGGGAAGCAGTAAGACTTTTGATACAGTCCCATGTGACATTCTCATAAGCAAATTAGAGCAATGAGTTCTAGATGAAATTATTATAAGGTGAGTGCATAAATGGTTGAAAGACTACTCAAAGAGTATTGTCAATGGTTTGCTGTCAAACTGAGAGGGCATAGCTAGTGGGGTTCCGCAGGGGTCAGTCCTGGGTCCAAAATGATTCAATATTTTCATTAATGGCTTGGATAATGTAGTGGAGAGCATGCGTATAAAATTTGAGGATGACACCAGGCTGGGAGGAGTTGCAAGCACTCTGGAGGATAGCATTGAAATTCAAAAATGACCTTGACAAATTGAAGAATTGGTCTGAATTCACAAGATTAGATATGGTGTGTGATTCCTACACCTATTATAATATACATTTTGGAATCTTAATTTACAGCATTCCCTAAACAGTTTTTTGTTTACTTTTATTAAAACATCCCCACATAAAATCTTTGTTTAATCCCACAAAGCCATCATTGGAGTTTGAGGGTAAGCAAAATTAATACTACTGTAGTAACTACAGAAAACTATGTAAGGTCAAGAAATCTGATGTTGTTATGTCCCATCACTGTGCTGTGTAATAGATCCAGATGAAATCCTAATAACATTTTATTACCAATAATGTTCTGCTCATAGAGATGAGAACAGCATCTGAAAAACACATGTTAAGAAACTGCATCTAAAAGTTTTATATACATTTAAGTATTCAATAGCAAAAATACAAGAGCTCTCCTTTGTTTAAATATACTTCCTGCCTTCTTTATTGTTACATACTGTGTTGTGGCAGACCTATTTATAGTCCAAGAAAAGGAAAAATCTCCACTGGAAGCAGAAAAACTAAGTTGGGAAAGAATAGCAGGAAGTGTGACTGACATTTAGCCAAACAATCTAGAACTAATTGGGCTCAAAAGCTCTCCAGCTTTACTGTAGCTGCTGAGTGTAAACCGAGCACAATTATGTTTTTCTCTTCAGAATCGTTAAAACAGGGTGGGGGTGAATAATAAAAATAATGTAAGTACTGAAGAAGAGCAAAGAAAAATCTCAGCAGCTCAACACGTGTAAGAGAAGTTATTGTTGGGGAAAAGAAGACCTATACAGTACTGAAAAGGGGTGGACTGTGTCAAATTAAGGTCAGTATCTCCTTTGACATTTCTGCTTGCTGTACTCTTAATGCAGTTGTCCATGGCTTTGCAGTCTAGCAGCTAGTAATAACCTAGTGATATGTTTGTGTGGCAAAATTCATTCTTCATACATTTTAGTATGAGCTTTGGAGAATGAATTTTGCCACACAAACATATTACTAGGTTAATTGGCTTTTAATTGATAACGCTTGCTTGAGAAATAATTGTGGTTTGGTTATAGATCCTTAAGAGTTCCTCCTAAGCAATAGAAATCTTTTCCAAACAGCTACTATTAGATAATTTTGCTATTTCCAATACATTTGTCTTCTGTTTGAGCTTACAGTTATTAATTACTACAGCCATTTTGATGGAAGCTTTTTTCCTATGAAGAAAAACATGAAGTCAATGCCAAAATGTACATTATTAAAAATGTCACAAAATAAAAGATTTAATCTTGTCAGACATGTCCATACAAAAGAATCAACCTAAAATGGAGGCATCTGAAAATTTATATTGTTCTTAAATACACGATGGCAAATTACATGTTTGGGATTAATTTATTATTTGCTTGCTTATTTAATTTCAAAGTCATGCAGCAGCCATTGCAAAGTCCAGTGTAATCAATGGCAGACTGAAATAGATTAGAAAATGTAGGCCTTTTGTTTTAGTGTATTATTTACACATTTTATATCATGTTATGACAAACATAACCTGAAATCATCTATAAAAGCTACATTATAAAATGTCAGGATATAAAATATATCATCTTATTGGATGGGTACTAAAAAGAACAGAAGACCTTTAGGTCTTAGAGGAAAGACCTAAAAATACAGATTTTCACTCAATGATGTTCATCTAGATTAGGTTGCTTTTTGTTTTCTTCATTTCAAAATTGCTTTGCCTCTTGCCAGAATAGGAGATGGTGGTGTGACTTGAAGGCAAAATGGTAGAAATACAAGCTATATAATACTGAAATATTCAGTGATCTCCACATGGTATGGATAGTACTATGGGGTTTTCACCATTCTTGAATTAATCTTGAGAGTGATCATTATATTTGTTTCGGTGATGTACTGTATTATGTCTATCATGGTACAATCCCTATTACTCATGAATTACTCATGTTATTAAGGATTAGTGTCTTATTGTAAAATGTTCCTGGTGAGGAAAAGAAAAGGAAATGTGTATGCTGTTACACTGCTTTATCCTGGTAGGATGCTGTTATGTTTAGAGTCTGTTGTTGTGAAGATAGCAAGGCAGGATGTCTGCTGATACACATGGAGGTGAAAAGCTGGGATAAGACAATGGTAAATAGTGTCAATCAGTGCTGTTTACTAACGGCCCAATCCTGTGTAGTGCTGAGCTAAGATGTCAATGGAATTTATGGTTATCCAACACTTCGTGGCATCAGATCCCTTATTCTATCTGGTTTAAAGCACTGCTTGTTTCCTTACAACTGTTGTCTTTTCTAAGAGATTGTGGTCCTGCTCCTATGAGGTGTGGAGCATCTCTGGTGAGAATGAAGTCAATGGCAATATAGATGCTCAGCACAGCACAGGATTGTGGTCTATTAAAATATTTGCAATGGATACCTTGGCAGATACAATTGATTTTTGTGGAAAAGGTTTAGTTAATTTGTTCTTACTCAACACTACTTATGCTTGACTTCAGTAAAAGTTTTGTCTGCATAAGGACTGAGTAAAAACTGAGAGAGGACTTGGCTCATAGCATTTAAGTCGAAAAATGATAAATTGCGCAACCCTTATTAACACAGATGAGTTCTTGCTCACTTCAGTAGGGCTACTCAGATGAGTAAGTGCTCATCAAACTGCGTAAGGGTTGCAAAATCTATTCCTAAGTGAATGCGATTGATTTCATTAATATTAACAGCTAGGCTTCAGTGACCCAACTGAACAGCGACACTATTCTCACTTTGTGCAATGCATGTCTATCAGTCTTGTAAATTCCAGAAAATATAGGATAACTTGATCACTTTCTCCGCATAAATAGTCAAACATTCAGAATTTTTCTGCTGTGAGATGTTCACTACATTATTATTTAAAAAGTACATTTGGCTTGCACGTGTGTACAAAACCTGAGACTATTGTTTAGCCAGGAAGAGGAAAACTGTTTGGGAACCAGCCATTTTATATTGTTAGTTTGAAATAGTTACATGGCTTAAAATGACAGAATAGTGTACTGAGGCAGTTTCATGTGCACCTATGAAAAAGAGAGAGTATATTATAGAGTTACTTGGAAATTGTCATTCCGTATTCTTTATGAAAATATCCCTATGATACGAATATGACATAACTGAGATATACTTTATGCAAGATAGCTCATGTGAGATATCATTGGAAAAGTTATGATTTACTGAATGCGATTATCCTATTTGTATGCATGTATCCTTTCTGTATCTGAAATTAGGAATATTAACTATGTACTTGTATTTCAACTATGCTATTTTGGGTGACGCCAACTGCCAACACTTTGGGTACAACAATGGAAAAGCCAGACAGGACGGATGGCCCATCAACAAGGACAATGGACTGTAAAAGAGCTTAGGCCTTGGCTACACTCAGGACTTCACGGTGCTGCCGCAGCAGCGCTGTGATGTGCGAGTATAGTCGCGCCGCCTGCGCTGCAAGAGAGCTCTCGCAGCACTGTATGTACTCCACCTCTCCAAGGGGAATAGCGTGCAGCGCTGCAGGCTCTGATTACACTGGCGCTTTACAGTGCTGTACTCGCTGCGCTCGGGGGGGGGGGGCGTTTTCACACCCCTGAGCGCAGCAAGTTGCAGCGCTGTACAGCGCTAGTGTAGCCAAGGCCTTAGTCTTCCTGTGAACCTGTGGGTCAGCCTCTGAAGAATGGCTACAAGGGCCCTACAGAGACAGGTGATGCTAAAACATTACCTGGGATTTCATGTAATTTTCCACTGTAAGGGACAAAGGGAGTGTGTGTGTCAAGCTAGAAACAAAGGACTCCCGCCTTATGCAAATCCTATTTAAGCGTGGGGAGTGAGGTAATTTAGGTCATCAATTCTCCCCTGCTACCCCACCCAAGATGATTGCTGGAAACAAATAAGACGGAACACGGGGAAAGAACTGGGCCCAGGCTGGAAGGGTATCTGGCCTGTGAAGAAGATTATTAGAACCACATTTGGGTGAGAACTCACATGTGACCAGTCTCTTAGTATATTAAGCTTAGTTTGCATGCTCTGTTTTATTGTTTTAGTAATTTGCCTTGTTCTGTCTGCCACTTCCTTAACTACTTAAAATACACCTGTTATATTAATAAATTTATTTCTGTCTTATAATATAACCCAGTTTATGTGATTTCTAACTGGAAGGGTGAGAAATTTTGCATACCCTCTTCCACATTGAGGGAAGAGGCGAATATAATATATCTTTGGGCCTGCATGCCAAGGGAGGTCGATATCTGAGTGCTGGAGCAAGTCCCTGAAGCTGAGTCTTCCCAGAGCTGATCTGCAGCTGGGTGTGGCCCTGCCTGTGTGTGTATTAGAGGAGGTTTTAAGAGTCTGGCTCAGCAACACAGGTAAAAGGGGGCACATGCTGGCAGAACAAGTAGACTCAGTGGTATCTCAGCACATCAAGTGACTTCCCAAGGGGTCCAATGTGTCACACATACTTTTAGTAAATTCATACTCTTAGAAAGGAGAATTGGGGACAAAATTCTGATCATATACACTGATGCAAATCCACTGAAGTCAATACAGTTACTCTTGTATAACCGAGGAAAGAGTTTGTCCCACGGGGTTAAGTGCACTCAGCCTAGCAGACTACCCACCCACTCTTCTCTGTTTCTCACACTATGGGGAATGCAAAGCTGGTGTAAAGCTACCTTTATCCACTCCCACACCACTTCACACCTAAACTCAGCATGGGAACAGAGCAACTGAAAATCAGGGTCATTGTGTCTGCAGTACTGCCAACATCAAGTGCTCAGAAATTATGAGTCAAGCTCCAAATAATCATGAGATTGTCTTAAAAACCATGAGACTTTTAAATACAATATATGTCAGGTGCTTTTTATTTGCCTTTTGGTCTTTGACATTTTAGGGTTAATGTTGTCAAGCTTTTCTCCGCAACCAAGAAAGCTAGAACTTTAGCTGAAATAAACTGAGATTCTTATAGAATCACATGATTCCGGGAGTTGGGGCTCTAAGAAAAACACCAAATATAATAAGACTTGCATTAACATTACTAGGGCTGACAATACTGTGTCTATGAGCTCACTAGCTTCAAAACACTATTTGTAGAATAAGGAAATATATATCAAAAGGAGGGATTCTGTACTGATGATGTAACAACCCCCAAGAGAGAGCAGTAAGCCTTACTCTGCAGCCACTCCAGAATATATAATGTACTCTGATTTTACAGGAAACAATAGACATGTTCAAAACATATAATCCAGAAGGATTTTATAACTATTTTGTGAGATTCATAGATTCCAAGGCCAGAAGGGACCACTGTGATTATCTAGTCTGACCTCCTATATATCACAGGATAAAGAATGTCCCCAAAATAACTCCTAGAAAATATCTAGTTTTGATTTAAAAATTGTCAGTGATGGAGAATCCACCTCAAACCTTGGTAATTTGTTCCAATGATTAATTATTCACTGTTAAAAATGTATACCTTATTTCCAGTCTGACTTTGTCTAGTTTCAACTTCCAGCTGTTGGATCATGTTATACCTTTCTCTGTTAGACTGAAGAGCCCATTATTAAATATTTGTCCCCCCACCCCGCCCACAGGTACTTATAGGCTGTGAAAAAGTTGCCCCTTAACTTTTTATTTATTTAGCTAAATAAATGGAACTCCTTGAATCTATCACTATAAGGCATGTTTTCTAATCCTTTAATCAATCACTTCCAGTATCCAGATAAACTCCTTTTAGTGACCACAGGCATTGACACACCTAAGACTTTTACCTTTAAAAATGAAATAGAATATTGGTAGTGACAGCAACTTATTAGCATCTGACGGGTGTTCAGCAATCTATGTGAAATGACTTGGTGTGAATCAAGATGTAAACTGAAATATGAAAATTTATTCTCCACTCATTCCACAGGGAGTTAATGTGCTTAACTTCCATTAGAGTTAACAGGAGTTATGTGATTACATTTCCCATCCATTAGGTTATGAATAAGCCCCAGGCTTGTCAGGAGTTAACTAATACAATAAAACAACATGGTAAAGAATGCTTTTTTATGTTTCTCTAATCTAATGACTTTCCTCTCTGCTTTTTTGTTGAACAGAGAAAGGTGAAAAATACAGTCATAAATCATATGGAGAACAATGAAATGCAAACATTTGTATTGATTTTCATCTGTTATTTTAAAGTGAGGCCTACTATTGTTGGTTTCTACCCACCCTGCCTTTAATGTGTCTATGCTTAAGTGTTGTAGCCCTAAAATAATCTTTTTTCAGTATTCATAAACTGAAGTATTAAAAATATCAAGTTTTATTCTAAGATACCTACATTAAATGCACAGGCCAAAAGTGTTTTATTCTGTGAGTTTAATAACTCAGGAACATATTAGGTTAGATTATAGATTTGGGTACAGCCCTGAGCATGAGGCGATACTTTAAGATGCATCCCCTTATGAGAAGTTCCAGGAGACGCTTGGTAAAATCCTGTCCCTATTGAAGTCAAGGGTCAAAGTTTTGTCAATAGATTCAGCGAAGCCTGGAATTCACTGAGACATCCCGCTGAGTCAGAATTCCTTCCCTGCTCCCTCCTTGCTCCTGAGCAGCTAATAATTTACCACTGGCCTGTACCATCAATAAATTATTGTCCCCCACACCATAAGATAGCTCAGATAGCCAGTGAGTAAGAAAGGGGGAGTCAAGGGTCCATCCATTGCCAACCCACCAGCTATGCTACAAGTAGCCTCATTTATTCCTACATTTCTGGACTCAATGTCTGGTTACCCCCCATATCTGTGTAAGGAAAGATTGCTACTCCCTTGCACATACCGGGATCGGAGCAGGTAATTCCCTATAAGGGCAGCAGGTGGTTGTAGAGGCGGGGGAGGGTTGGGAACGTGCAGGAACCAATAAGCTGTTGTAGGGAAAAGCTTGCTCCTAGGGAGCTGGAGCCCGAGCCCTGAGGCTCCAAACAGGTAGGGCTTGGCAAAGCAGGAAAGGACATAGCCTGGAAGGCTTGGGAGTAGAGTGAATTGGAGACTGCTGGGAATGAGCAGGCTCCCACAGAGGCATCTAAGGTGTGGTGTTTCCTTACTGAGACAACAGGCAGGAAAAGTCTGGAAGTGACCTGGTAATAGGGTAAAACTGATGGACTTTGAGTTTTATTTTGGAGCTTTATTTATGTGACTAAACCTGGACCCTTGAGAAGGGATGGTGAATGAGCAAGTAATTCCTGAGTGGAGTTTAAGAAGCCCTTTGAGGGAGAAATTGTTAGCAGGGCACAATAGTTGCACCCAGGCCATGAGGGGTGCATGGGAGGTGGCTGACCACACTAAATGGTCCAATAAAGTTATAAGAAAACAGCAGGTGTTTTATTAGGGGGCAGTTGGAAATGCAGGTGTTTTATTAGGGGGCAGTTAAAGGAAGCTTTTCTAGAACACATGTGAATGTGGTGATCTATGCAACAGCCTAGCACAGCACACGAGGGACATTGTTGGGAATTACCCACCTGATAATGTGCTTGCAGTCCTGGGTGTGTCAGTACTATAAAGATATTGCCAAATGACATGCACTTAAAAGAAGAGCAATAAAAAAGGCTAATGCTAAAAGCTGATTTAAGAGGAAATATTTAAAATGTTAAATATCCATAAGCTGGCTAAGAACTGACCAAAGCCCAGGACGCTGCAAATATTTATGCAGGTTTTTAACTTCAAGCTGGTGAGTAATCACATTAACTTCAACAGATTCATAGCGTTTAAGGCCAGATGGAACCATTAGATCAGGGGTAGGCAACCTATGGCACGCGTGCCAATTTTCAGTGGCACTCACACTGCCTGGGTCCTGGCCACCAGTCCTGGGGGCTCCTCTGCTGGCCTGGGGTACCGGCTGCTGGTCCCCAGCCAGCCGGGGTTCCATCTGCCAGCCCCGCTCAGCCCGCTGCCAGCCTGGGATTCCAGCCGCTGGCCCAGGGCTCTGCAGCTGCCCCCAGCTGTGGCCCACTGGCCCCAGCCTGGGGCAGTGAGGGGTGCAGACAGGGGCAAGAGGGGGCGCAGCTTAGAACCCCACCTTAAAAATTGTTCCAGCGCCACTGTGCTGGGATATTTTTAAGTCCTGATTTGCTGCTTACATCACTATCATGCCACATGGAACAGCGCACTGCGTTTGAAGTTGAGATTAGACTGTACATGCAAGAACAGGAATCAGAATTTTCTGACATATTTCAAGATTTCCAGTGATTTGGCCCAATGCTTTCTTTTCTAATTAAACCTGAAAAGTTCAACAAAAGCAACTTGGATTTGTCTGTATTTCAGTGGATGGGTGTTAAAGATTTTGAAATGCAGCTCATTCAGTTAAAAAACTCAGAATTGTGGGCATCAAAGTTTGGAGATCTGCGGAGTGCACTTGAAGCTACCAAGAGAGATCATGGGGCCTCTATTCTGACCTGCTGGCCGTCCCTGCCAGTGAAATTTAACTGTTTGAAGAAAATTGCGTTTGCAATGCTTTCAACATTTGAATCCACATAGCTGTGTGAACAGGTATTTTCACACATGAAATCTGTCCTCTGTCCGTCTCGGAGCCGGTTAACAACTGATCACTCAGAAAAGTATCCAACTTAAAGTATCCAAATACGTGCCAAACATTGGAAAACTCAGCAAGGAAAAGCAAGGGCAAGGATCACACTAAACTGATTAAGATCTGCATTTTGATTTAATTTTAAATGAAGCTTCTTAATAAATACCTTATTTACTTTACATACAACAATAGTTTAGTTATATATTATGGACTTATAGAAAGAGACCTTCTAAAAATGTTGAAATGTATTACTGGCACGCGAAACCTTAAATCAGAGAGAATAAATGAAGACTCGGCACACCACTTCTGAAAGGTTGCCAACCTTTGCGTTAGATCATCTAGTTTGACCTCCTGGAGGAGGGGAGAGGTGGCCCCAATCACTCCTTACCCCCCACCCCCGTCATTGCCCACCCACCCACATGTGCTGTCCTGGCTACGCAGGGTCATCCTTAGGCATAGGCATGCGGCTGTGTCGGGCACCTGAACATTTGGGGCACCCCTAGGTCTTAGTGTCCACCCTTTCCAGCTCTTCCTATCCCTATTCTGACCCTTCCTGGCTCCCACACAGCTGGGTGCTGCAGCCTGGTGAGTCTTCCTCCGGAGGGGATCTAGTAACTTAGGGCTGGTCTACACTGGGGGGGGGGGTCGATCTAAGATATGCAACATTCGCGTAGCTTAAGTTGAAGTATCTTGGATCGAATTACCTGGGGTCCACACGGCGCAGGATCAACGGCCGCGGCTCCCCCGTCGACTGCGCTACCGCCGCTCGCTCTGGTGGAGTTCTGGAGTCAACGGTGTGCACGTTCGGGGATCGATATATCGCGTCTTAACGAGACACGATATATCGATCCCGGATAAATCGATTGCTACCCGCCAATATGGCGGGTAGTGAAGACTTATCCTTAAAAGTGACAAAGCCTTGCAGCCTGCCAGACCTATTAGCACAACATTGAAACTCTTAAAGAGTGGTAATGAAACCATTTAACAGGCATTTGCCAATCCCCAGGTATATACTGTCAGTTTCTGAATTTACTGACAAAAACAGTTGTGCATTACTGTAGTGTTTACTCAGCACATGTTGGTCTACAGGACCTTAGTTTAAAATTTGCTTTAAAAATATTTCATTGGTGAGTTGGTGAAGATTATAAAATCACATCTCTAAAAATCCTTGCATAGATTTTTAGATGCATAATTATCTTTAGCTTTAAATGCTTGGCTCTTCAGACATATGGTTTTTTAAATAAATCCTTCAAAAGACCTCCCTTATCTAAAATACACATTTTAATTTTAATTACTATAGTAAAAAAATTTGCTTCCAAAGTCTTCCTGTCCTTTCTGTCCAGCCCTTTCTCCCTTCACCCCCTTCCACCCTCCCAGTTGACAAGAGCCCTTAAAGGGACAACACCCCTTTCCTTCCAGATAGTTGGACAAAGAGTTTCCCTTTCTTTATTTCTGACTATCTGATGAACTAGTTTTAAGAGAACCCTTCAGCAAAATCAATACCTAGTAGAATATAAAATCCTTTGTTATGCCTAAAATCTTTAGAAACATATTTTTAAAGTTGGTGAAATTTCATAAACATGTCTATTGTTATGGAGATCACACAAAGTAAATTAGTGTTCCCTTTTTCTAAAAGCAATGAACACTGTTATGAACACACTAAACCTCTGTGACTGATTAATTTAAAATAGTATCTTTGTTTCAGTGAGTTAGATATGTAGTAATCTGGAATGATTACTTTATGAAGGCTTAAGAGTACATTTAAAATATAAAATCAGCTTAGAAATACTGATTAAGAAAATGTAAAAAACAGAAGAGCTGCCTCATATATTCATAATATTTAATGTTGTATCAGCAAGACTCTGACAAACTTCAGGGCATATCAAAAAACCTGTGACTAACATTTTTTATTCCCAAGTTTAGTGCTTTTAATTAGGTACCTTCTACATGTCCAGTCTTCACCATCTGGCATGCAATGGAAACATGCTTCATTTTTTGTAGAAAGAAATTGCAGAAGTGTTTTTTTCAAATGTCAGTTGCTTCATTTGGGTTCAGGGATTTGGCTGGAAGGAGGTGAGCAGGGAGGGGGAGGGAAGAGAGCAGGGAGACAGTGGTAAGAGGGTGGGGCCTGGGTGGAGTGGAGTGGGGCCTGGGGCGGAGCAGGAGTGGAATATGGGCATGGCCACAGGCAGAAGAGGTGGGTTGGGGAGCTAGCCTCCCCAAGCGGCAGCTTCACCCACCGCCCATGACAGCAGGTAAGAGTGGTAGGCTCCCGCACACCCAGCGCATGCTGCAGTCTTCTTAGGCAGGGGCCGTATTCACAGAGCCAAATGTGCCGGCGCCATGCATTCTGCATGAGGGAGAGGGTACAGAGGTCTCTGCAGGGAACTGTGACTCGCCGCCGCTGTGACGCGGGCCAGGCATCTCGGTATCCTTTGCTGCCTCATCCCTCCCCCCACCCCCTGGGCTGCGAGCCCAGGCTGCCATCGGGCATAGGGGCACCAGTTTAACAATACTGTGTAGGGCCCCATAAATCCTCAGGACGGCCCTGTTGAATGGGAGTTAAATGGTGCATAGGCTTGTGTCAGATTTCATCATGGGGTGTATCCACCCTATACGTGGAAAATTGACTTCCCTTTTTTAAGCAAAAATAGCTTTTGCTGATGGTGCAGCATGTCTTTTTGCTCAGCTTTCTTGGAGTCTCACACTAATGTACTGTACCAGTGTAATCTTGTATTGTGTTACTCTACTGTTCTGGACTATTCTGCAGCATGTTGTGGTTGTTTAATAAGGGATGGGGGGGCAGTTTCCAAGGGATGAGCAGCTCAGTAATAATGGAAGAGGGAACTTGAAACAACATCCAAATAACTGAATGTGGGAAAGCAAAGCTTTGGACTGGTGCTGGATTTTTCAAAAATACTTTGCCTCCTTCATAGTTACTGCTAGTCCCTGGTCACAGTTACATGACAAAGTCTCTGCCTTCTCCCTCCAAGGCAAGTGATTCATGAATTTTAGAGATTGATGATGGTTAAACATCCACACTGCCTTCATCCCAGTGTGATTTCATAGCTGCTATATGCCCTATACTGAATCCTGAACACAGTGAAACATTATATTTTTATGCAGTATTCAGAGTATAAGGGTGAATAGATACCTCACATATGGATAACAAAGCAAGATAGCATCTTTATTCTGTTAAAGGCTATACATGGAAATCTCAGCACGAGGTAAAGGCCCAGATTCAACCATGTTGAATAACTTCAACAGAGTCAAACAAGTGGGGAATTTAGCCCCTAGGGAGCGGGGCTATGGAGTAGAATGCCACAGGTGATGAGACTTGCTTATCCTCACAAGCACAAATAGTGAGCATTGTAGTGACAGCCTCCGAGAAAGCACTCAGCTCTTCACGTGGAAGAGGCTCTCTAGTCTCATCGACTGACTGCAGAGGGAACTGAGGGTTTTCCGTAGCCCAGATGAAAACTTTTCAAAAACTCAAATCATTGACAAAGATCATTCAGCTTTTTTAGACCAGCTCTAACTTTCAGCAGCTTTCTGGTTCAAGCTTTTTAATCCTCTTTCCTTCTCTTGTAAATTCATTGTAAATGGATTGTTTTAAGTTATTATGGATTGCCTGTATCAACTGTAGGCATCTTGGTGCAAGGTAGAGGAAGATCAGGTATATCAGCCTGTCCCCATCTCATTGTGCAGATTGTACGATCAAAGTTCTCAGTGTTAGGAGCTGTTGTGATGCTGTGGTTGGTAGCACTTACGTAAAGATTAACAAGCAGAACATTTTTCACCTGCTTATGTATAATGCAAATCTTGATAAATAACTTGTAGTCTAGCCTTGTTTTGGGAAAAGCTCTCTGAGCTGGATAATTAACAATATGGTGATTCACAAACATCTTATGATATGCTATGAATCTCTCTGTCAGAACAAGCGACACTGGGCTGATTGGGGAATAAAAGGCCCCTTCTTAGAAATGTTATGCATCATTTATGTGGGCTTTTAATCACACTGTATTTGGAAAACTGTAGGATGCATTTGACTATGAAAGACACAGAAGCACTATTTACAAGTTATCTATTCAGATTACAAATGTATGTCTTTTTCACTTAATGTAAGTACTCAGCATTATGTGATATACCCAGAAACTCCACAAAAGAAGATAAAATCAGATAGAAAGTCTAGTCTTGTGGATGTCACAAGACAGAGTCATGAAATTTGTTCCCAACTGTGCCACACATTTCCTGTATGACCTTGGGCAAGTTATAAACTCTGTGTAGCTCAGTCTTCCCTTCTGTAAAATGGGGTTGATATTTCTCAAGGGCGTTGTGAAAAGAGAGCTCTGTGAATATTACCAAAAATGAAATAATCTATTCTATTGAATATTAACAATCTATAAAATGACAAGAGGTGCCTCTATAAGTCTAGGTACCTTTGACAATTATTTAAATACACTAAATCAGTATACCAAAATAAATGGTGGCCCCACAACATATAATCATTCTAAATAACCACTCCGCATGAAAAGAAAGAGTCAAAACAAATTAACTATTACACCCAATTTGTGTTCACTTCCCACAAATTTTCTAACTAGTATGTTTATTGGCAAAAATGTTTAGCTTAAGTCCTTGTTTTAGCAATGTTGCAGAATATCTGTGGAAAGTAAATTCTAAAATCACGAATGTGAGTATGCACACTGGAAACTCCTGCAGCTCTGGGTTGGTGCATGCTCAGTTGCTCTGTGCAGCCTGCTCAGCATATGGCAGCTGTGAAGTGCTGGAGCATGCCCAGTGCAGATGAGAATTTAGCTGGCAAACTGACTGGTCTCTACTGAGCATGTGCACACTGAGATTTTTAAAGGGCTTATAACTTGACCGAATTTGGGTGAATTTTCACAGGGATAACAAAAGACACAACAATGCCAGTCTTAACTCCCTGACACATTTCTATTCTGTGCTCTGAAGCATGAAGTTAATGCTTCTGAACAAAACTCCTGTACAAATTTTTTAAACACAAAATACTTATTCCTTCATTTCTGAGAATCTGAACTTTAAAATTATTTGAATTAAAAAAAAAAAAATCAACCTGAGGCAGACAAACAACATAGAGAATTTCAGGCCAAACAATTAAATTTTGGTAAAGTTACAAGTAACTGAAAACATAATCTTGTAATGGAAAGTGGTTTCAGATTGGTAGCTGTGTTAGTCTGTATCAGCAAAAAGAACGAGGAGTACTTGTGCACCTTAGAGACTAACAAATTTATTTGAGCATAAGCTTTCGTGGGCTAAAACCCATTTCATCAGATGCATGCAGTGGAAAATACAGTAGGAAGATATATATATATATACACACAGAGAACATGAAAAAATGGGTGTTGCCATACTAACTATAACGAGAGTAATCAATTAAGGTGGTCTATTAGCAGCAGGAATAAAAAAAACGTTTGTAGTGATAATCAGGATGGCCCATTTACAACAGTTGACAAGAAGATGTGAGTAACAGTAGGGGGAAAATTAGCATGGGGAAATAGTTTTTACTTTGTAAGTGTAATGACCCATCCACTCCCAGTCTTTATTCAAGCCTCATTTAATGGTGTCCAGTTTGCAAATTAATTCCAATTCTGCAGTTTCTCGTTGGAGTCTGTTTTTGAAGTTTTTTTGTTGGAGTATTGTGACTTTGAGGTCTGTAATTGAGTGACCAGGGAGGTTGAAGTGTTCTCCGACTGGTTTTTGAATGTTATAATTCTTGACGTCTGATTTGTGTCCATTTATTCTATTTATTTATGCTATTTTTCCCCTACTGTTACTCACACCTTCTTGTCAGTTGTTGGAAATGGGCCATCCTGATTATCACTACAATTTTTTTTTCTCCTGCTGATAATAGACCACCTTAATTGATTACTCTCGTTATAGTTAGTATGGCAACACCCATTTTTTCATGTTCTCTGTATATATATATATCTTCCTACTGTATTTTCCACTGCATGCATCCGATGAAGTAGGTTTTAGCCCACGAAAGCTTATGCTCAAATAAATTTGCTAGTCTCTAAAGTGTCACAAGTACTCCTTGTTCTTTTTGTAATGGAAAGTGTTACTCAAGCTTAATTGTAGGCATTGCTAACTGCACCACCTAAAATTAATTGACAAATAATTTTTAATGTAAAGAGAGGATATATTTCAAGGCATAAGCATTGAGGTAGAGATACAGTTGACCTGTTGACTCCAACTCTGCATCTCTTGATTTTCAGTGTTTGATTTCTCAACCTTAATATTGCTATGGGGTTCCCCCTCCCAATTATATCAATACGAGGAATATGTCTTGATAGAAATCATAGATAAATGGATGCAAGTATTTGCAGAACTATAGCACCCCAAAGCTGAAAGTATTTTGTAGAATTCAAAGCAGATTTATTTAAACTATTCATCACTAATGTAGCTTATAGATGCTGCAGACTGACTTAGCTTACTATAAAACTGATAACCCTTGGCTTCAAGTTTTTACTTTCCATCATGTCCTTTAGATGCCCTTCAGCTGAACAACTTCATGTGAGAGCTATTAGGTTATTTATAGTAGGCATTTTAATCACACTTAGATACTATTAAAACATCCTGTCTGGTGAAGACTTCCAATTTTCTTTCTTTCAGTTCTGTTGCTAGTGAACGGATATATATTATTTGGACCAGTGAAGTAGATCAGCAAGCCCAGCAGCTGTTTTTTAGACTTGGATTCCACATACTCGAACGACTACAGTCAAATGACTGTTGTAAGTTAGGAAATGGATGTATATAATGGATCAGATCCTCAGCTGGTGTAAACAGGCATAACTCCATTGAAGGTATGTTGATTTACCACAGCTGAAAATCTGGCCTATTACTATACAAGATGCAGAATGTTTTTTAATTTCTGTAAAGGTTTTTAATCCCCCCACAGTGCACAAAAGGACAGTCACCAAATGCCAATAACTCACAAAATAATTCCATAAACTCCTGTATTGAGTTTAGGGTGACCAGACAGCAAATGTGAAAAATCAGGACGGGGAGGGGTGGAGGTGTAATAGGAGCCTATATAAGAAAAAGGACCCAAAAATCAGGACTGTCCCTATAAAATCGGGACATCTGGTCACCCTAACTGAGTTGAGCACATTATCAGTGCTCAAATTAATAAACATTCATATGAATAATAGAACAGAGCTAGTGCACACTCAAATATGTCTAAAAAGCTAAGAGAATCACTTAATAGTCAAAACAAGCCATAAAATATTGAAAGGGGAGAGGTTTTGCTCTTTTATTATTTATTTATGGCATCAAAACAGTGTTCTAGGCACTTTATTTTGCAAAGTACACAAAGTGAATGACATGCAGTTGACCCCAACATGAATCAAAAGGATAGTGTAACTTCTCTATTTTCCTTATGTTTTTTTGTGGCTTGTTTTGTTAAGTTATAGATACCCTGTGCTTGACTTCAGCTTTTTAACCTTATATTTGGGTGTGCGCTGATTTTTTTGCCCAGAGCCTGGGCTCCAGCCCAAGCTTGAATGTCTACACTGCAAGTTTATTGCCCTGCAACCTAAGCCCTATTGAGCCTGAGTCAGCTGACATGGGACAGCCATGGGGTTATGTGTGTGTGTGTCTATCTATCCTCAGTGAAACAAAGGAAGGTGTCATTTGCCTCTTCTGTTGCAGAAGTTGGAAGGTTTGTGATGAATGAGGCAGGAGATTGCAGGAAGAGAAAGGCCAGTCTCTCCACTAAGGCAGTTGAATGCCAACGAGGCAGGAGCACCAGAAACCCCTAAAAGTGGGGGGCCCTGTGCTGCCCCTTCCCCTGAGGCCCTTCCCCCTCTCCCCAGTCCCCCGTTGCTTGCCCTTACGGACAGACAGTAAAAAGTGGGAGGCCATGGCCCCCTGGCCTCCACTGTTATGGTGGCCCTGCTAGAGAGTTCCTTTTGGGTGCTGGGCAAGTCACTTGGACTGAACTTTCCCAGACAGTCACCTCTGCTGGCTTTCATTACAGGTTCTTCTGTGACCCTTCCTTGTGGTAATGTTATGGTCATCAGAGGGAAGTCAGTTATCAAAGGCAGCCATTGCCATGACAACCAGGATACTAGTGACTCTCCAGGGGTATGAAAATGAACTGGAAGGAGGGAGTGATGAGTGGTTGATCATCTCTGATCTCACAATGGTAGGAGATGGCAGCAAATGTATACTTGGGGGGGGGGGGAGAGTAATCAAGCTTTTCCAGTTTTTCCCAAATTTCCTAAAAAATCAACAACATACAAACACATGGGCAGTCACTGCGAGAACATTCATTAGTAGCTGAAATTTGGTTCAAATTCCTCACGGCAAATTCCTCCAACCCTTACAAAAAAGGGTTCTGAAAAAAGGTGAGACACTCAGGTAGGGGTGCTGGAATGGGGGGGAGAGGCAGAGGGCCATGGCCCCCACTTTTTACTGGCCATACACATGAGCAATGCAGGAAGGGGGAAGACTGGGGAGGGGGAGGGGGAGGGATGGTGCAGGAGAGCTAGGCCACAGTTCAGGCACTGGTGGCCCCTCACTTTTGGGACCTTCCACCGCTCCTGCACTGAGGTACAGACCCTCTAAAACAGAAAATTCCGTTGCTTCCTTAACTATAGTCTTATGGTAGTAAGACCATAATAACAGAACCTTTATTAATGGGGATGATGCACACAAAGGAAAGACAGAAGCTTGAGTCCTAGGTTGTATCTACACTACAGTTAAAAACCCATGACTGGCTTGTGCCAGCTGACTCAGGCTAAGGGGCTGTTTAATTGTGGTGTAGATGTTCTGGCTCAGGCTGGAGTGCAGGCCCTAGGATCCTGCAAAGTAGGAGGGACACAGAGTTCAGGCTGTAGGCTGAGCCTGAGGCTATGTCTACACTACTGTGGTAAGTAGACCTATGCTACTCAACTCCAGCTACATTAATAACGTAGCTGAAGTTGACGTACCTTAGATTGAGTTACCGCAGGGTCTACACCGCGGGGAGTCAACAGGAGAAAATCTCCCATCGACTTACCTTATTCTTCTTGTTGTGGGGTAGAGTACAGGGGTCAACTGGAGAGCGATCTGCAGTTGATTTGGCGGGTCTTTACTAGACCCGCTAAATCGATCACAGGTGGCTCGATCTCAGAGCGTCGATCCCTGCCGTAGTGTAGACCTGCCCTGAATGTCTACCCGGGGAGCCTGTTAGCTGACGCAAGATTGTCAGTTGGCACGGGCCCATAATGGGTGTCTGTGACAGGATCCCTGGGATACAACCTGGGACTGTGAGACTGCTGTTCCCCCTTAAATCATTAATCTGGGTTGTCTTTCTCACAATGGCGGCAAGTAGCAAACCCCTCCAGGTGATGTTACCATTCAGTACAACTGCATGTGGAGCCCCACACCTAGCTGGATTGTATGAATGCTCCCAGAGCCACTCATGAATCACACCAGAAAGGCACCAGCCAAATATCTATAGCTCCCGTCCTTGTTCCTTAGGAATATATCATCTTGTACTGTGTAAGACCCTTTCTTGAGCAACAGAAGTCGAAGTAACTTAGTTCGACTTACCTGGCCGTCCTCACGGTGGCGAGTCAACTGCCACGGCTCCCCCGTCGACTCCGCTTACTCCCCCGTCGACTCCTGCCGAGGTGGAGTATGGGCGTCGATTTGCGGATCAATTTATCGCGTCCAGACACGACACGATAAATCGATCCCCGATACATCGAACATTACCCGCTGATCCGGTGGGTAGTATAGATGTACCCTTAGCTTCGGGACCAGTCTCTTCAGTTCCAGCGTTCTCGTTGCCCTCAGCGTAGGTGGGGGAGAAGAGAGAAGATGAAGCAGGTGACCACTGTGTTCCTTTTTATACCTTTGTTCCATGTGCTTGGAGAACCGAAGTCCAGGCACGTCTGGTGGGCATTGCTGTGTCACCAGGCAAGGGTGAGCAAGTCCCCTGGGGAGGCCTTGTGTAAGTGAGTCATTGAATTGTAATTCTCTTGCTGGACCATGGCGGTTGATCGTTGTTTGACACCCGCCCGGGCATTGGTTAGCTCCCTTGTTCTTGTCTCTGGGGATCTAATATCTAGGCAATTCCCCACTTCACAGCATATTTTAGTGACAACCATATGACTCAACCCCATAACTTCATATGCACTAATGATATACATCAGGGGTAGGCAACCTCTGGCACGCGTGCCAAAGGTGCCACACGAGCTGATTTTCACTGGCACTCACACTGCCCGGGTCTTGGCCACCAGTCTGGGGGGCTCTGCATTTTATTTTAATTTTAAATGAAGCTTCTTAAACATTTTAAAAATCTTATTTACTTTACATACAACAATAGTTTAGTTATATATTATAGACTTATAGAAAGAGACCTTCTAAAAACATTAAAATGTATTACTGGCACGTGAAACCTTAAATTAGAGCGAATAAATAAAGACTCGGCACACCACTTCTGAAAGGTTGCCAACCCCTGATATACATATTTAGATAGAGCAATGGCTTTCAGCAAATCATAGCCTTTCCCATGATATCTTAAATGGCGCACTGTACATGAATATCACAATTATATATAAAAATATATAAAATTATGAATATGAGGGTTGCAGGGTGCTCCCCTGATGTATAGAGTGTCACAGTGTCTAATTGCAGTGTAGACATACCCTTAGAGCCCCAGCTGTGCTGCAGGATGGGCAGTTAGGAAAAAAGCCACTTATCACTTGTAAATTGACTGTATTTATTTTGGAATCAGTAACAGCCCACAGTATGTTTTTTAGAGTCACTTTTCAGAGTAGAACTGCACATTAAAGTCAATGAAACAAATCATCAGGACTTTACTTAGACCCAAATCATTCTCTAAGGAGAAAAGCATGTATGGGAAATGAAACTCCCTGAGCTTCTTATGAGAGTTTCCACCAGATTTTTTTTTAAACAGGGATGCAGTTTTGTCCCTCCCCACCCATGTGAAACAAGTAGGCATTTCATCCCCAAAATATATGGTTCTCCTGAGCAGGGCCAGCTTTAGGCCGATTTCTCCGATTCCCCCGAATCAGGCCCCATGCCTAAGAGGGCCCTGTGCCCGCGCCTAAGAGGGCACTGCGCCCTAAAGAAGAGTGCCTAACTTAGGCGCCTTTTTAATTTTTTTACTCACCCGGCAGCAGTCCGGGTCTTCAGCGGCACGGCGGCGGCAGGTCCTTCACCCGCTCCGGGTCTTCAGCGGCATTTCGGCGGCGGGTCCCTCAGTGCCGCGGAAGACCCGGAACAAGTGAAGGACCTGCCGCTGAAGTGCCACCGAAGACCCGGACCGCCACCAGGTATTCGAATCGGGCCCCGCACTTTCTAAAGCCGGCCCTGCTCCTGAGTTCAGTGGGGATACACTAGATGTCAGTTGCTTCCACACTGCCTTCTGTTCCACTGGTGCTTTCATCCCAACTTGTTCAATGGACGTGGTGGAGCCAAGCTGACTAGAGCTTCACTTGCCTACAACTGCACCCAGAGCGTCTCCCCTACACACATCCGCAAAAGAGAGTGGGGCTCTATCATGGAAAAAGGGGCATGCAAACATTAAACCAGCTTTGGGCAGGATTCACTCTTCTGTTTATTCCCTGCTGGTTTCTTTGAGCATGGGGAAGATAATGCATGTTGCACACCTTGCAGTTCTGCCCCCTCTAAATCCCCATCTCTGCAGTTGACCATCTGTCCACATACAGGTGGGATACAAAGAAAGCATCACTTATGAAGCACCTTGGTTTGGATTTAATCTGAGATTTTCTTTCCCTTCATTTAATTTTTAGAAAATACATTTTGCTGCTTTCTAAGAAAACTCTTCAAAAAAACTGCAGTTTTACTATAATAAAAATCTGGGAAGCCCAAAAAAGCAAGGATAATCAAAATGAAGGCTGAAATCCCTCTCTCCTTGACTCAGGCAGTAATAGAGGTGCCTGATGTATTGCATGTTTTCAGAACAGTGAGTGAGTTTATGTAACATGTTAAATCTTATACACAATATAGTAGGCCAAGGACAAAGGGGCAGTCTGAACTTACCACTTAATTGCTCAGTTATCATTAATAGCAAATGGATTAATTACTTTTATTACAATTAAAATAAATTAATAACACTGCTCAAAACAATTCCCTGAATTTGCCTGATGGTGTTCATTATAATAATATTTATAGTCAATAAATGTAATGAAAATATTATATAGTGCACTTTAATTTAGATTCCACTGAATTTTTGCTTTGCTTAGGTTTAGACATTAGTGTTCCAGTACCAAGAACAGCAAATTGTCATCTTTGTTACTCTGATGTAAATGCAAGAGACTCTGAAGTTGTGTACTTATTCCAGAATTACATTGGTGTATGTGAAATGTCAATCTAACCAAAAGTGTCCTTGCTGGTCCTTTACTAAAAAAAGACAAACACGAAGGATAAGAAAAAGGACCAAACTCAGCTGAAATTGAAATGAGAGACAATAAAACAAGAAAAACAAGAGATCTCTAGAAAAAGAAGAAAGGAAAGACAATTCCACAAAATACTGAGAGTCTCATTCTAATCGCTCAGTGGTACATTAAATAGGCTTTTTAGTGAGCTGGCCATGCTGACATCTGCAGAAGGGGCTTCTGAAGAATAAGGGAGCTGGGTATTAATGAAGGCTTTGTCTATGCTTGGAAGTGTTTGCTGGTATAGATATACTGGCAGAGCTATGCCAGAAACCCCCCCTAGAGAAGATGCAGCTTATTATGCTGGCAGAAGTTTTTTGGGGTCTTTTGTTTGGTTTTTAAACAAGTGTAGCCTAATCCAGTTCCCCAAACTGAATAAGCTGTTCTGGCAAAGGGACTCTTCGGTGGTATGATGGCATCTGCACTAAGGCTTTTGCTGGAATAGCTATGTCATTTAAGGGTGCAGGGCCGGCTCCAGGCACCAGCATTCCAAGCAGGTACTTGGGGCAGCAATCTGCAAGGGGCGGCAGTCAGTGTGTTTTTGCCGCTCCAAGCAGCGCGCCGAATTGCCACCGTGGACGGCGGGGGCAGTCCGTGTGCCGTTACGGCAGCACAGTCGTTTCCACGGCGGTGGCAATTCAACGGCAGCTTCTATGTTCAGCTGCCCGTGGGGGCAATTCGGTGGCTTCTGTCTTCCGGCTGAAGACAGAAGCTGCTGCTGCCGCGGAAACACGCATGCCGCCCAAATGGCACACAGACTGCCCCCACCGTCCACGGCGGCAATTCGGCGCGCTGCTTGGGGCGGCAAAAACAGTAGAGCTGGCCCTGTAAGGGTGTGATGATTTTTTTTCCCCCCTTCACGATCTTGACACAGCTATGCTGGCAAAAATTTTAAGGATAGACAAGGCCTCAACAAGAGAAACTCTATTTCTAAACTTTCTTGAAATCAATCTTCCCAAGTCCATTTTCTTTCTTTCTCTCGAGATCCACAGCTGCGCCACAGCAGTGTTTGACATAAACCCACCTATGCCAATTCTCCACCCACCCTGATCCTGAAGGATGCTTGGGGTCACTGTCTGGCCACTACAAGTTAGAACAGCCCTGAGACTACTCTAACAAACACTGATGAATAATGATCCTGGCACACCACTGTCAGGCAACACGTTCCAGCCCTGCTCCCTTCTACCCCTTACATGCCCTCAGCCTGCCACAGAATACAAGGCTTTGGAGCAGGCATGAACTGGCATAATATTGGTACTACACTATTGGAATCCTCAGCTACTCTCTCAAGGGTTAAGTCTACTGCCCCCAACATTACGCCAGCTGGAGATTTCTCAGTGCATGTTCTGCAGCTCTCTGTTCCTGTTGGACTGTAGGAATGGTGCAAAGGGCCCAGAGTAGGGGCCAGAATGTGGACCAAGTTTTGTTAAGAAGATTTTTTTGAAACAAAAGAAATAGTATGTGGAACAAATTTAATATGGAACTTTGCAACGCTCACCTAAAATGTAGTTACAGTGAATGAGAGGAAACATAGTGCTATGACCAGGGGTGCAAGTAACTTCAAGGACTTACCAGTACGCAGGGCGGCCGGGGTCCTGGGCAAGGTGGGTGGGGTGGCTCTGGGCCCCCAAAAGGGGCGAGGCTAGGGCCAGGGGCTCCGATGGCGATTTAAAGGGCCTGAGGCTCCAGCCACTGCCAGGAGCCCTAGGCCCTTTTAAATGGCCAGGCCCCAGGGCAGCTGCCCCTTTGCGCCCGTCCACCCCCGGTCAGGAGCCCTGCCGGTACAGTGCTTAACGTGCTGCCACGGCAGCACTTTAATGTCGGCTGTGTACCGGCCCGTACCAGCGGCCACTTTCTTACCGGTACGCTGTACCGGCTTACTTTCACCTCCTGGCTATGATCCCCTTAGTCAGCCTGACAGTCTCATGTCTAGTTCTTCTTGTTAGAGTGTCTCAGAGTTGCTGCCTGCCAAACATCTTTGTCTCTTCTGCAATCTTCTTCTCCTTTCCCCTCTCTCTGATTATACCTTTAGAAGTTCATTTGATTAGCCCAACTAATCATATAAGATACCCCCAGCCTGCCAAAGTGCTGTCTCCCTCAGGGGACTGCTGGTCTCATGCTCCTGTTTTCCCCAGTCATTCCACATTGTAATCAGTGTAACCTATACAATGTAGGTTAGCTTTTCTCTAATCTCTTTGAGAGTATACAAACACATTACAATAGAACCTCAGTTACAAACACCAGAGTTATGAACTGACCAGTGAACCACACACCTCATTTGGAACCAGAAGTACGCAATCAGGCAGCAGCAGAGACCAAAAAAAAAAAAAAAAAAAAAAAAAAGAGCAAATACAGTACAGTGTTAAACGTAAACTACTAAAAAAATAAAGAGAAAGCAGCATTTGTCTTCTGCATAGTAAAGTTTTAAAGCTGTATTAAGTCAATGTTCAGTTGTAAACTTTTGAAATAACAACCAGAACGTTTTGTTCAGAGTTATGAACAATCTCCATTCCCGAGGTGTTCATAAGTCTGAGGTTCTACTGTAGATGTCTCTAAACATTTTTGCATCACCCCTTTCTGGGAGGTTGTCCAAGCTAAAGTTCTTTAAGGATGTCCCTGATTTAGCCGATGGTTCCTGCTTTTAAAGAGGCAGGTGTTTTCATTTCTTTCATAATTCATTCTTACCAGTAAGTCTTCTCTAGATGAAATCTAAATAGACCAATTAAAACCCAGTCTGCCACAGTGTCTCATCCTGAAATCCAAATAACACTGTCACTTGAGTTTTCTATTTCCTAAAGTTGAAACCATGGTCTCCTGCCTCCTACTGCCTCACCCCTTCTTTTCAGAGAAAAGTTGGACAAAGGCTGACTCCAGTTTAAATCTCCATTTCTATGGTATGTTGGGACTTGGGGTTACTCAGATCTGACTCACAGGATCCCATCCCACCAGCACAGGGGGAACTCTAGTAGCCGTCCCCTCACCCATGGGTATTGCTGGGGAGAAAAGGGATATGGTTCCAGTAATGGTCCTTTGGGATCATGGCCAGCTGGTGTAAATTAACTTGTGCCAGGGATCTAGCAGGCCCCAGCGGCAGGGAGACCAAAAAAGGCTTAAAGTTACCTTTCCCTGCCCTTTGCACTCCAGTCACACAGCTATCAGCAGGGCAGGGGAAGGTTGGATTTCAACTCCAAACTTCTGGAAAACCACTGAACAGGCAGCCCTAACTTTGCCCCAAAGTGGGTCTGGATTATCAAAACATTCTACGTCATATTTTGGATGAAAATTGAATTTAGAAAGCAGATTGTATTTTGATTTGTCTTTCTCATTGCACAAAAGGCACTGTCACTAGAGAATCACCCTCTCAATCTTCTCACCTACACTTACCCACTGTCATTTAGAATTGGTTCTATTGATGCATCAAGCATCTCTCAACTGTTTACTATCTTCACTATTAATTATTAATTGGGAACCAGTGGGATGTGAGCCCGTCACCTGCAAATTCCAGATCTGTCTCCATAGAAGCCCCATCTGGTTAGCCTCATAAACAAATCTTCAGAAAAAGACTTTTGGGTGGCTGCTAGTTTTAAGGGTGGATTTGTCGAGAGCCCAAGTTACTTAGGAGCCCAGTCCCCACTGGCCTATGCCGCTTATTCATTTAAATGCTTTTGAAAATTCCATCCTGAATTCTTATTTTGCAATCTGTCTTCTCTAGAGAAAATGCTTTTGTGCTTAAGGCAGGGCCGGCTCTAGGTTTTTTGCCGCACCAAGCAAAGAAAATTTTGGCTGCCCCTCCGTCCCAGCCCTGGGCTCCTCGCCGCACCCCCCTGCTGCCCCAGCTCTGGGCTCTCCCCACCCACCCACCCACCCTGCACCCGAGCTCTGGGCTCCCTCATTCCTCCCCACCATTGCCCCTCACACACACCTCCTGCCGCCCCAGCCCTGGGCTCTCTCCCCCCCCACCTCTGCACCCTCCTTCCACCGCAGTCCTGGGTCACTGGTAACTTGCTCCCACAGCAGGTCATTCAGCATGAATTTTAGATGTGCACAGAACACAGATAGGATTGGTTCCCATATGGTTACAGAAATGCAGTAAAGTGGAACAATTTTCAGCTTGTGTGATTGGAGGATATCTGGATGCATATTATAAGACTGTCCTACATAAATGCAGAAAAGTTGAGGTGCCTTTATTATTCTTTTCTTCCACTCTTTCTTTCTATGGGGAATTTGCCAATGCAATATCACTGTCTTCCTTTTAAACAAACAAACAAACAAACAAAAAGGCAATGGCTGTTGAAAATAACAATTCCAGTCCTAATAACCAGTGGGAAGCATTTCTTGCTCAATTTTATCCTACTTTTTCTACAGCAAGTTACAGTGGATCAGTATATTTGATTTGGAAGAAATGAACTAACAGCTACCCAAACTGAGCTTGAGCACTCCTGAATTTTGAGGTGTTCAAATCTGGAAGGCAAGTGCTGGGGGGGGGGACGGAGGGGGGAAGGGAGCTGTGGCTCCGCAGGGGAGCATGGCAGCATGTATGCAGCAGTGTGTCT
This sequence comes from Trachemys scripta elegans, assembly GCF_013100865.1. NCBI lineage: Eukaryota > Metazoa > Chordata > Testudines > Emydidae > Trachemys > Trachemys scripta. The sequence continues at coordinate 61,492,904 of NC_048300.1, read as the reverse complement.
GGCACTGCGTGGAGCCAGACATGCTGGTCTGAGTGGCATGGTAAGGGGGCTGGGGGGTTGGATGGGGCGAAGGTTCGGGGGGGCAGTCAGGGGACAGGCAGCAGTTGGATAGGCATGGGAGTCCCAGGGGTTTGTCAGGGGACAGGTAGGGGGTGTGGTCCTAGGGGGGAAGTTGGGGCGGTCTCAGGAGGGGGCAGTTGGGGACAAGGGGAAGGGAGGCTTAGATAGGGATTGGGGTCCTGGGGGCAGTTAGGGGCAGGGGTCCTGGGAGGGGGTGATCAGGGGACAGGGTGCAGGGGGGGTTGGATGGGTTGGGGTTTCTGGGGGGGGGCAGTCAGAGGGGGTGGATGGGGGCAGGGTGGGGCTACCCTCCCTCCCTGTGGAGTGTCCTATTTTTTGAATGTTAAAATATGGTATCCCTACCTTCCCAGTGCAGCTCTCCATTCACAGCAGGCTGCAGCATGAAGTCTCAGCTACCTCCCCCTCTTTCCTGTTGGTAGTGGCCAAGGGAATGCTGGGAAATGTAGTTCTTTCCCTGCTCCAGGGCTGGCTCTATAGGCAGGGAGCTAACCAAGGAACTACAGCTCCCAGGGCCCCCTGTTGGTTCTCAGCTCCCATGCTGGATCCCTGCCGCCCCTGCAAATGGGCTGCCCCAAGCACATGCTTGCTTTGCTGGTGCCTAGAGCTGCCCCCGGCTTAAGGCAGTATATTTGCAGTCTGGATTGTATTCCCAACAATGCCTTAGACTTTGTGTCACCTTGGGCAAGTCATTTAGGACAGATTTGTAAAGGTACGAAGGATCCTAAAGATGCAGATAGGCATTAAGTGGGACTAGGCACTTTTAAAAACCCCTTTAGGTGCCTATCTGCATCTTTAGAATCCAAAGTACCTTTAAAATCTAGTCCCTAGGCCAGGGGTGGGCAAACTACGGCCCGTGGGCTGGATCCGGCCCGCGAGATTGCCACCCCCATAGTGCCGCGGGCTCCGCGCTGCTCCTGGAAGCGGATGGCACCACATCCCTGCGGCTCCTGGGGGGGACAACACAGAGGGCTCCTCGCCTGCGGGCAAAGCCCTCCACAGCTCCCATTGGCCGGGAACGGGGAACCGCAGCCAATGGGAGCTTTGGGGAAGGTACCCACAGGCGAGGGCAGTGCACGGAGCCCTCTGTCCCCCTCTTCCCCAGGGGATGCAGGGACATGGTGCCGGCCGCTTCCCAGAGCGGCACGGCATGGGGCCAGGGCAGGCAGGGAGCCTGTCTTAGCCCTCCTGCGTGCCGCTGCCATCCCAGAGCCGCTCCAGGTAAGCAGTGCCAGGCCGGAGCCTGCACTCCGAACCCCCCTGTACCCTGCACCCCAACCCCCTGCCCTGAGCCCCCTCCCACACCCCAACCCCCTTCCCTGAGCTCCCTTGTACACCCTGCACCCCTCCTCTGCTCCAACCCCTTGCCCTGAGCCCATTCCTGCACATCGTGCCCCCTCCCACACCCCGCACTCCCTCCCGCGCCCCAGCCCTACATTCATGGTCCTGCATGCAATTTCCCCACCCAGATGTGGCCCTCGGGCCAAAAAGTTTGCCCACCCCTGCCCTAGGCTGAGGTTTCCAATGGAGCCTGAGGCAATTAGGCACACAGGTCCCATTGAATTTCAGTGAGATTTGGGTGCCTACCTCCCTTAATTTCCTTTGAAAATTTTCAGCATTAATTTCAGTTTCTGTTCCCCATCTATAAAAGGGGATAATGATGCTTCCTTTCTTCCACTCTTTGTTTGTCTTCTCTGTTTAGGGTGTACATTCTTTGGGGCAGGCCCTATGTGTTTGACAGCACCTAGCCCAATGGGTCCCTATCTTGGTGCTACCGTAATACAAATATTAAATCTATCAAAGGTATTAATTAGGCATCTCTCACCCTGGCATCTGAGCACCAAAGATACCATGCTTCCCACCAAATCCAACTATTCCCAAACCAACTTTAGGGTTGTGCTCAGCTTAAACGTGCATGGCTTTTGGAAGCTTGGCATAGCATTGTTTGAAGGGGAGATTAGTGCCACACCACATTTGAATTGTCCTGCTCCCGGCATTAAGGTCAAATTAAAATATAGAACCTTGTAAGGTGAGAAACAAAACTGAACAATCAACAGGGATGCGCTTTCCATTCGAGCTGCCCCTGCCTTGGCTTAAGGCTTATCTACTGTTTGTCAAGTTTAAAAAAAAAATTAGTTGTGGAGCACATTTCCCCACGTTCCAGTCAAATGCTTTAGCAAAGGCTGCTGTTATGAAAAGGTTTTCTAATAAGGAGAATAATGATCTTCAGATTCTGACCTCCTGGCACAACAGTGAGATTTATCAGAAGGGGCATGTGACTAGTTAAGACACACAGCCCCAGCTTGAAGGAAACAGCTGCTCATTTCATGCTTTAGCACTTGGCAGTTGGACAAGGAAGGGTGATGTTTGTGTTGAATACCTCTGCAGAACCAAGTACAGTAAGTGATTTTCCTTGTTGTTTTTTTAACTGCCAGTGCTTTCCTATTTTCATTTTAGACCTCTTGCAAAAACACTTAAGGGTGAGGCATATTTTGTCACCTCACTGATAAACAGTCATTCATGTTGAGAATGACTATATTTTTTTGGACCCTTTATTAGTAACAACATTGTTCGTTGTTGCAGAAATAAAATGGGTATCTTGTTTTGTCCTAGTTCTAGCAAGAGAAAAGGGTATTTGTTTACTAAGATGGTGATATGGAAAGATCATTTATGGTCCATGTGTTTTCTGTTCTCTGTTGACCTCCAAGCAGAACTCTGAAATGGATTAGGGCACAAATGGGGAGTACTGTCATTATTATATTTGACTTTACAATATTAATGTTGAAAATCTACAAAGGAATTCCATCAAAACAATGCAATCCAGCTTTAAAGAGTTGCTTGTGATTAATGTTACTCTGTGTTGTATGCTGATGAATGAGACTGGATTTTTAGAAAGGAAAAAATAGAAATAGGCAGATAGATACAAAGGGGAAAGCATAAGATGTGCCAGTAAAGGCTTCATTGATTGACAATCCTAGATAATAGACGTATGCAATCCTGCCAAAAAACAGGGATCACCAAGCCTCCTAAATATCTCTGGCCTTCAGAATCCAATTTCTATTTGGATTCTTTGAGAGTTTTTTAAACTTCAGGCATTCTTTCACTTTCTGATAACTTGTGTCCTAACATCCCAGGATCACTGTGTATTGGTCTAAAATGTGCAAGAAACATAAGTGTTATAATACACACTGCAAAATAGATGGATTTTTACACCACAACCAGTTATTATTTAGGCCTGGGACATAGGAATTGCCATACTGGAACAAATCAATGGGCCATTGAGTCTGGTATCCTCCCATGAGAGTTGATTTGTACCAGATGCTTCAGAGGAAGGTGAAAAGGGGTGAGTGTGGAGATCAGGGGAATCCTGTCCAAGATGATGTATATAAAGTCAGAAGGCAATTTCAGAGTTATGTTAAATGCAAACACCAGCTAGCTTTTGAACCTTTATTGTCCTACAAAGCTGGGTGGAACAATTATTCTGATGCCAGCTTGCCAACAGGTCCAAAGGAGAAAATCAGCAGATTCTTGCCTAGTGCCCCCAGAAGAGGTAGTAATATAGAAGAGTACAACCTCTGCCCTTTCCCTCACCCTATGGTAGAGAGGGGTATTTTGGGAGTGGGAGGTGGTAGGCTGGAATGAGAACTGCTCTCCATATATTATCTCACCACAAACTGGTGGGAATTCTCCACCTATGTTAAAGGTGAAAAAATCAGGGCTGCTTGAAATTCCACCAGTTTCCAAATGTCTTTTTTTATTGGCTATAACCCTGACATAGACTAGCTGGAGCACACAGCACTTCAGCCACACCCCATCCTTCTGTTCTCTGGCCCTTCCCCAAACCTGACCCACCCACTATGCAGGAACAGTGGGGGTGGGATGGGGGATTGGCAAAAAGCTGTTATACCTGGTCTGTGCTAGCTGGAGAACCTTCAGACTAGCAGAATATTCTGTGGGGCCAATTCTAGCCCCTTTGGGGCTAGAATGTGCAGTCAGTAGCATAAAGGGGCTGCTTTATAAAACAGACTCTGGCACTGGTGATTATTACATGGTGAAAATGATGTAATTACACAGTGCCAAGATAGTTTGCAGATACCGGAGAGTTATTTCTGAAAAAACAGCAATGAAGTAACTATTTCACTGTGCTGCAGGCACACCGTTTGTGCCTTTGAAAATCTCCCCACTGTGTATATTTCCTGTTAAGATCATCTAAATTTTGCAGACTTCTACAATGAGATTGAAAACAAAACTAAAAGTTCTAAACCTTACACACACAAGTAATCAGTGTTATTTAGCCTTAATCTGTAATGTACCTTTATTAATTGTTTTATCTTTTCATTATAAATAGAACTTAGTGCTCAAGGAAAATGACTGATTGATAGCACTGCTAGATACTCAAATCCTCTGTCCACAGAACAGAGAAAACATGAGCAATGACAGCCCAAAGTTCTCCATGCTGCTATTTTATTTCAACCCTTATCTCAAGTTCACTTTGTTGTTTATTAAGCAATGGCCATGTGCTTTGAAGGATGAGAGGGTATTGCAGACTATTCAGTTCTTGGCCTTTGTGATGAGTTTCTGTTAATGCTAGTGTAATTCTGAGGATAGTTCCTGCTGCTATTCATGGAGTACCATATGAGTGTAGAGTGCATTACAGACAATTGGAAATTAAGATCTGTGCACTAGGGAAGTCTTACCATCAAGGACCTGATTCTGCAAAACCTAAGAATGCACTCAGCTTTATGCATAGTGGTCCCATTGATTTCATTGAAGTCAATGGGACTACTTGTGTGTAAAGTTGAGTGTGTATTTATTTTTATTATCATAGCACTGAGGGGACCTCATCATAGACCAGAACCCCACTATGATAAGTGCAGTTCAAACACCGAATAAAAACACTGTCCCTGCCCACAAAGGGTTTACACTCCAAGTATAAGACACAACAGATGGATGTAGACAAATGTAGGGGGAAGAACAAGGAAATAACGAGTATTGGTTAGCATGACGGGCAGTGGTGTCTGCACACTAACAGCCTAACCATTGTCAAGTCTTTCCATGACCAGGATGTAAAGGCCCAGTCCTCCGACATGCTGAGCACCTGCATCTCCCATTAACTGCAAAAGGAGTTGAGGCTGCTCAGTACCTCACAGAAGTTGCTCACCACTTGGTAGGATCAGAACCTGACTGACGAACAGTCCATGGAGTCTTTTTTTGGTTACACAGTAGTAATTATAGGAATGATATTGGTGCCACTTCATAGAAAGTGTAACTACTTTACACTGGACTCTAGTGAGAGGAGACAGAACAGATTCTGTTAGCCAGGATGGCATCCTTGTCCATCTTTAGAAACCATGCACGTGCTCCTATCTCACAGAACTTTAGCAGTTTCCTACTATATGATTTTACTTTTATTTTTCATGATAAATAGAGTTTAGAAAACATTTTTATGTATTCTTATTAAACTAAAAATCCACACTTAAGGTCAAATACAAATAAGTGGAAATTAAAGATTTGCTTTTACAGATCTCTGGACAAGCATATTGCTGCTTTACAAACTAACTGAAGAGCGAATACAGCTTCACCAACCCCATTCTTTCACTGAAAATGCTATTGTAAACAGGGCCGCTCCTAGGAAATCCCTAGATAAAGAAAGGAAACTAGATTTGAACATGCTGTAAGGGTTTGCTTGACTTTTTACCAAAACTGTCTGGATCTGGCTACAAAAAGCTTGCCCAAGTACCTTTAAAAATAATTGTTCCTCTGCTGGTAAATCTGTATTATGATGTTTTGATTTTTCCACTGTTGTATTTTCAAGTTAGCCCCTTATTTTAGACAGCAATACATGGCAACATATTTGGTGAACAATACAGTACTATAGTGCTAGCTTAGCGAAAATTAATTGTTCACATTATAAGGATTTTTTTTACCTTTTTATACAAGTTATTTTGAGTGTTCAGTCAATAGCATTTGGGGATTCAGGGAGTTTCAGACCTCAGACCTTATTACTAATTGCAGCTGTGGCTGTATAATTCTTAAAGATCAGATAGTAATTGTTATAAAACACATATTAAAGGCATGGAAGTCTTAAAACATAATGACCTGATTCTGATCTCATGTACATTCACATAAATCTAGAAAAGTCTATTGAAATTAACGAACTCCAGATTTTTTTAACTGAATTCAAAATCCAGTCTACAGCCTCTGCATAGTTTTTTATCAGTTTTTAAATTTAGAGAGAAATGAAACTTTAGGAAAGGTTCAAGAAAATCAAGTAAGTGCATTCCTGTGGAACTTCAGGCATTAGTAGGCCCATTGACTTCCATGGGACTACTTCCATGTGAAAAGTTAAGCATATGTGTAACTGTATTCAGGTTGGGGGTCAGTGTGTGGGAGTGTGGAAATACCCACAGCTCTGAAGTTGGTGGCTCATCAGAAAATACATCTTCCTCTGAGAATTACTCTGATTGTTTTGGTGGCCATCTGGTGTCTCACTTCTCTGAAGCACTACTCCCCTTCTACTGTGTCCTCTGACCACATTCAAATAAAAATATTTTGGTTTGACTGTACACTGTACACGCCCATCTCTGAGCTCTCATTTCTTTTTGGTTAATTATATGGAATTCCACAGCTGAGGGGAAGACTGTTCCAAAGTCTGAAGAATCTGCCCGAGTTATTAGTCAGTGTTAAACTCAAGAACTTGAGCTCTTCTGGTCTAGATTTGGTATATTTTCCTATTACAAACTGAAAACAACCACTTCGCTTTAAATAAGCGTGAATGATTCATTGATCTTGGTAGTTCAAAAGTCGCTGGTGTACTCTCAGATGTGGATATACCACAAAAGTTGTGTTGCTTTAACTATAGCAGTATACATGTATATAACTAATACTTCAGCCTTTCTCCTTCTAGTGGTGATGCATTTGCTCTCCCTGAAGTTCCTATAGTAAGAGGTGATGCTTCACTATGTGAAGCACAGACCTAGTTGGGGGCAGAGGGGTGAGAGAGAGCAAAGAGCATGGCAGCAGCAAGGAATGCATGAAATAGCAGCTCCCATCTAGGTTCTGCCAGAGAAACATGGATTTTTTCATTAGAGAGAGAGAGAGAGAGAGAGATCATTACTTATTGTAAGCAGACAGCTGATTTTCAGTGTTACCAGCCAATGAGCAGGCTTTAGTAGTGGAAATTATATGCCAGAGTAAAACAGGCATGTATTCTGACATTCAACAAGTATTTTCTGTTCACTCTCATACACTAAATGTAAAAGCAGCGTTAAAAAGGTATATCTACAGATAGCTTAGAGGCAAGCCAGATGTCCGACTCTGGCTGATAGATTGCTAAATATGGTGCTGTTACTTGTTCTGATACAGGGGTCTTGAGTTACGGGTTACACTCCATTCTCTTGCTATTATACCATATTCTTGGCATCCCCCTACATTTTATATAAAGAAATGGCTTTTCCACAGTTAAGAATTCCAGCTCACTAACTCGAATATCAGCGACAGGATGTGGGAGGTTATATCTTGTCTCTGATATCATGGGACCAACACTGCTACAGCAACATTGCATATAACTATATCCTCCTGAAATAGCCAGCATTATACATGAGTCTTAGGGATTTGCTCACCATAGTTCATAACTCTCTCATCCCTCAATTAATTTTACCACTCAGCTCCAGAAGGCCAATATTTAACTCATCTCTGCCCCAAGGCATTGGTGCCAGCTCTCACAACGCTTGATGTTTTCAGCTGCAGAATCAAGAGAGTGCTTGAGAATCTCAGCTTACCTTTTTTTTTTTTTCTTTTTAAATGAAAGTTTCCAGCTCTTAGTTGCAGATAAAAGCTTGGAAACATGACCCAAGTGTAACTAAAGGCTCAGAAAAAGAACTACATATATATATATTTTAATTCTCATGGTTTTAAGCCAACCTTGTGATGTTGAGGGAAGGGGGCTTACTCACTCAATTTTATGCACATAGGCAGCCCCACTGAATTCAGTGGGATTAATTACATGTGTAAGTGTTTGCAGGATTGGGAACTAAATCATTTAACTAGCCTTCTAGAATTTATAGAGGCTTTATCACTATACTGAACTACAATCCTGATCAGAATAACCACTGAACTTCTGGGCTTACTATACTGCTGATCAGGTGGCTTCCTTAAGAGTCTAATAACCCCCTCAGTTACTAGAGATCTCGTGCTCATTTTAGCACAAACACTCATGCTTCCCTGTGAAATTCACAATAGCTTATTTTCTGGAGTTGCTACAGTTTCCAGACTTCTTATTTCAGTGTAGCAGCCGTATTAGTCTGTATCCGCAAAAAGAACAGGGGTACTTGTGGCACCCTAGAGACTAACAAATTTATTTGAGCATAAGCTTTCATGGGCTGCAGCCCACTTCATCAGATGCATAGAATGGAACAAATAGTAAGAAGATATTTATACCTACAGAGAACATGAAAAGGTGGAAGTTGTCATACCAACTCTAAGAGGCTAATTAATTAAGATGAGCTATTATCAGCAGGAGAAAAAAAACTTTTGAGTGAATTCAATTCAAATTTCAGAGTAGCAGCCATGTTAAGTATCCTCACACCTTCTTGTCAACTGTCTGGAATGGGCCATATTGATTATCACTACAAAAGGTTTTTTTTCTCCTGCTCATAATAGCTTAATTAATTAGCCTCTTAGAGTTGGTATGGCTACTTCCACCTTTTCATGTTCTCTGTATGGATATATATCTTCTTACTATTTGTTCCATTCTATGCATCTGATGAAGTGGGCTGAGAGGCAGACACTGAGAAGGGGATCCACAAATGCCAGAATGCTGGGTGGCTCCCTGCCTAAGATAGCCAAGGGGAGATGCTGATGTGTTGCGCCCTACCCCTTTCTCAGAGATAGGTTCCTAAATCCAGGCTGCAGGGAGGCACCTAGCTCTGCTGGCAATCCACAAATGGGAACCCCTCTCCTGCCCCTCTGGAGGCAACTACATAGTTTCTTATAGGAGAGAGTTAGGCTCCTGCCTCAGTCTCCCTCAGTCTCTCCTATTGATGCCGTTCTACAGTGAACAAAGAGTGACTGGGGGAGAGACAGTCTCTAATACAGTAATTTGGGCACCCACCTGGGGGACAGGAGACCATGGGTTCAAATCCTTCCACCCTCTCAAGCAGAGAGGAGAGAATTGAACCTGGGTCTCCCTCTTCCCAGGCTAAAAGTTTTATAAGGTGAGTGGCAGCCAGATTTTGAATGGGACTTGATCTGTATGTGCTCTCTGAGCATGCATACTGGATCGGGTCCCTGGATAAGTTAGGTGGCTGAACACCTGCCTTCCCCCAGTTTGTAAATTGCTCTTGCACTCAGGTGGGAGATGGGCATCTGGGAAGCCTGGAATGAGACAGCTGTGCACATGTCTAGAGGCAAAAATGTAGGCACCAAGGGAATTTTTACTGTGAGAAATTTAGGCACCAAGTAAGTTTAGGCAGCTACAGGATGTGATGGGATCACAGTGGGGGACTTAAGTGCCAAAAAATGGGATTTAGGTGTCTCCGTAGCTTCATGGATTCCATGCACAGAATAAAATTGGTGCAATTGCTAGTGTTGACACAGCTCAACTGTAAATTTGCCTGAATGGAAGGGAAGTTATTTTGAAAATCTGGCCCTGCTACTAGGTGCTCAGTATTTGAAAGTCTGGCTGTAACTTCTTTTAAAAAAAAAAAAAAAAATCTAGCTCATGATTTCTAAATCAAGCCCTTCCTGTTGTCACTGACTCTAATTCCTCCCACACTTTAATTTCCTCTTCTAATCTGAGTTCCTTTTTCACCTGGGATTTTCTCTACACAGGATGCAGTCAGGTTTTCACACAATAGTTGGTTTGATGTTTCCAAATTACCACTGCAGCTACTCTGTCAGGTGACCAAACAAGCCTTTCCAAATTTTCTGATTAAAATAATCTGTTCAAGAGACATTAATGCTCTCATGTTAAAGCGGAGAGTAAAATCTCTTACCAGTGCCCTTCACCCACATACATGAATTAATTAGGCTGGTCTGGGAGTTATGTTCCAGTCTACAAATGTTTGGGGAGAACTCACACTAGCCTGTACAAAGGTGTTAACTACCTCAAGTTAATTGGCAATCTGTTTACCTCAGGATTAAAAACTTCTAGTGCAGCCAAATCCTCAGTGGAATATTAAATTCTGGTATGTTAAAGGTAGAGTAGTTTATATACTGAAGTTGTCACAGAATGACAAAGCTAAAAGAATATTGCAGGCACAGAATCTGCAAAAAAACACATATCTCTAATATCCCCCACAGACTTTTTTCAGGAGAAAATAGTTTGGGCTGTAAATATTGTTCTCATCACTCCCCTTGTTTTACAGACTTCCAGGGATGTAAGTTAGTAAACAAACATTCTGAAATCCAACTGGATAGACCAATGATGCTTTATATTTTTATGAGATCTATTGCAGTGTATGCTGTTGTTCTTGTGGAACTGGGCCTGTGTTGGAATAGTTGTTAGTTAAGTATCTTTTAGTTAAGGGTTTTAGGAAGGAACCCCTACAAGTCAAGCCAAAGAAGGTCAAATTTCCCATTCTTGTTTGATGTCCTGTACGCTTAAGTATTGTTCTCTAGTGAGTGTGTGTAAGATGTTGGGTTTTTTCCTCCCTTCAGTGGAGAAGGGTTTTCTTATTTAAAAAAACACACATCCCTCCCCTTTGGGGGGTAGTTATGCTATTCTTTTTGTTTTTAGTCTCAAATAAGCTTGCATTTCCATGTCATAAATCTTCTAATGGGATGGGGGAAATCTGTTGTAGCTAGTAAGTTTGCAAAATAGGGTTTTAAATCTTTAACAGGTCCACTGATGTAACTTACGTAATAGTGTCAGGCTGATATGTATACTGTTTCTTAATAATGCTTGCTGTGTGCCAGTAACTTAGAGAGATTAATTTTTTAGCAGTAGGCAGAAGGAAGGAACTGCACTGATGCTGTGTCTTCTAATTCTTTACTCTATCAACTTGTTTTCAGAATGTTATAAATAGCACTGGAAGCTCCTTGTCTTTTTTTATGTTATTGTACTGATCAGTTTCTTCTCCCATGACAGGCTGTTGTCAAGGGAATGGGGCTTAATCAGCTGATTCTTATTTGGGAGGAAACAAAACAAAATATGTATCTAAATCTGATCAAACTAACTACTGAGAAAAGTGCAGTGTCTTTTCTGCTTCACCGTGAATAATACCATTTTTTTCAGGAAAGAATTAATATTTTAAGAACATTTGAAATGTTTGGATTCAAACAACACCATTTATATACCATTTTAAAAAAAATTCTCCCTGCATCATTGTTCAGAAACCATGAGTCTGCCATTGTTTCACTCCCCCTCCCTAGGGAAGCTTGCACAAAAAATAGACTAGGAAGGAAGGCTCTTCATGTATTTTGATGTTCAGCGTCAGTGGGCCAGATTTATTAAAAGAATGACTTGTCGAATCCTCCCAATTCTAATTCACACAGGTTTCTGCCTACTTTCCTCTTGGGCCATTCATGTGTGAATTATGAGCCATCAATGCTTTGTGCAAATGCAAAATCCTGACTTTGCACAAGTGCCAATTTCTGTGGTTGCTGTCCATTGCACACTCAAGTGAATTTGCATGAGTTCCCAGGGTCCCACAGCTGATCTGCCAGATGTCAGGCATTTGGCTTTGATCTCATGTCCCCCTACATGCATAATTTGAATCTATCGTGGCTCTTTAAAGATGAGCTCTTATTGATTAAGTGGAACACTGCTGCCAGGAAGCGGAGAGGGTATTATGTATCAGTCCTGAACGGCTAGTCTCTGCTCCCCTCCTGCTTGGGGAAGGAGCAGTTGTATGAGAGCCATTCTCTGTGGTCATCAAAGGTAAAGGATCAAGCATAATGCCCTCAGAATGGCTCTTTCTTCTTGCTTGGGTGTTATGATATGTAAGCATCCTTACCCTGTCCCCCCCATTTTTCTACAGCCCCCTTTTTCTCAGGCACCTACCTTCCTACCATCTTGGGCTTTGAAAGTCTCTTGCTGTCACCCCCAGTCTAACTGCCCCATGTTGCTTACACATGGTTAAAGTATTTCTGAATCTGGCCTTCACAACGGACACAGTCACAAGAGAGAAGATGAACGATGTAATGTTTTACGGTCAGCACTAGCGAAAGTTATCTTCTTTACAGTAGGAGGCCACAAATGTATCTGAAACTAATGTGCATTTCAGAGACAGAATTATAGGTGTAATATATGAAGTAATAGGAACCAAAAGGAAAAATAGGCACATGATCACCCCTCAACATGGAGATCGTATTTACAAATCATGATAATCGTTTCTGGTTTTACTTCTATTGGGCGTATTTTAATATATTCTAGTTCAGCCATTTCTAGAGGCTTTAATTATGTGAAAAAACTGTTCTGAATTAGTAGGGGGTTTGGTGGCCACGAAAAGTTTTAAGTCAAAATGGGGATCCTCATGTTGCTAAAGTTTGAAGTCCACTGAGGTAGACAGTAAAGAAATTAGAAGAGATGGAATGGATAAAACAGCGTCTGGGCCAAAATCACTTTGGGGAAGAAAGCTACTAGAGGCTCCCTGATACAGTGCTTGTGGTGTGTTACAGACCACCAGGATCCAATTGGGATATGGATAGAGACCTCTTTAATGTTTTTAATTAAATAAATACCATTAGGAATTGTGTGATTATGGGAGACTTTTGAAAAACAAATTCTGAAAGCGAAAGTAGGTAAGGACATAGAGGTGAACGGTAATTGGGATAAAATATAACATGGTTTTACAAAAGGTAGATCATACCAGACCAGCCTGATCTCCTCCTTTGAGAAGATAACTGACCTTTTAGACAAAGGAAGTGCAGTAGATCTAATCTACCTGGATTTCTGTAGGGCATTTGATACAGTTCCACGTGGGAAATTATTAGTTACATTGCAGAAGATGGGGATTAATATGAGACTTGAAAGGTGGATAAGGAACTTGTTAAAGGGGCAAGTACAACGGGTCCTTTTGAAAGGTGAACTGTCATGCTGGAGGGAGGTTACTGGAATGATCGGTCTTGGGATCAATCTTAACCTTATTACTGACCTTGGCGCACAAATTGAGTGTATGTAATAAAATTTGCAGATGACACAAAGTTGGGAGGTACAGCCAATACAGAAGAGGACCGGAATTTCATACAAGAGGATCTGGACAACCTTTTAACCTGGAGTAATAAAAATGGGATTAAATTTAATAGTACGAAGTGCAAGGTCATGCATTTAGGGACTAACAACAAGAATTTTTGCTATAAGATGGGCACTTATCAGTTGGAGGCGACAGAGGAGGAGACAGATCTGGGTATATTGGTTGATCACAGGATGACTATGAGATGCCAATGTGATGCGGCCATGAAAAAGGCTAATGCAGTCCTAAGATGCATCAGGTGATGTATTTCCAGTAGAGACAGGGAAGTGTTAGTACCATTATACAGAGCACTGATGAGATCTCATCTGGAATACTGTGTGCAATTCAGGTCTCCCATGTTTATGAAAGATAAATTCAAACAGGAACAGGTGCAGAGAAGGGCTGTTAGAATGATCCGAGGAATGGAAAACCTACCCGTTTAGATTGACCAAAAGAAGGCTGAGCGGAAATATGATTGCTCTCTATAAATACATCAGAGGGATAAATATCAGGGAGGGAGAGGAGCTAAGCACCTATGTGGACACAAAAACAAATGGATATAAACTGGCCATCAATAAGTTTAGGCTTGAAATTAGGCAAAGGGTTCTAACAACCAGAAGAGTTAAGTTCTGGAACAGCCTGCCAAGGGGAGCAGTGAGGGGAAAAAACCTAACTGGCTTCAAGACTGAGCTTGATAAGTTTATGGAGCGGATAGTATGATGGAACTGCCTACAATGGCATGTGGCCCATTGGCAACTGCCAATAGCAAAAATCCCCAATGGCTGGAGATGGAACTCTAGGTGGGGAGGGCTCTGAGTCACTAAAGAGAATTCTTTCCAGGGTATCTGCCTGGTGGATCTTGCTCACATGCTCAGAGTCTAACTGGTCGCCATATTTGGTGAGAGAATTTTTCCTAGGTCAGATTGGAAGAGTCCCTAGTGGGGTTTCCACCTTCCTCTGCATCATGGGGTACAGGTCACTTGCAGGTTTAAACTAGTGTAAATGGTGAATTCTCTGTAACTTGAAGTCTTTATACCATGATTTGAGGACTTCAGTAACTCAGCCAGAGATTAGGGGTCTATTACAGGGGTGGGTGGGTGAGGTTCTGTGGCCTGCAATGTGCAGGAGGTCAGACTACATGATCGTGATGGTCACTTCTGACCTTAAAGTCTGTGAGTCTAAGGGACCCAGATATGAAATTGCAGAAATACAAACTGTGGTATGTAACCTATGTCTTAAATCAGCCTCTGTATCAGATGACTGGAGGATAGCTAATGTAATGCCAATTTTTTAAAAAGGCTCCAGACGCGATCTTGGCAATTGCAGGCTGGTAAGCCTAACTTCAGTACCAGGCAAATTAGTTGAAACTATAGTAAATAACAGAATTATCAAACATGTAGATGAGCACGATTTGTTGGAAGACTCAACACTGCTTTTGTAAAGGGAAACCATGCTTCACTAATCTATTAGAATTCTTTGACGGGGGTCAACAAACATGTTGGACAAGTGTGATCCAGTTGGTATACTGTACTTGGACTTTCAGAAAGCCTTTGACAAGGTCCCTCACCAAACGCTCTTAAGCAAAGTAAGCAGCCATGGGATAAGAGGGAAGGTCTTCTCATGGATCAGTGACTGGTTAAAGACAGGAAACAAAGGGTAGGAATAAATGGTTAGTTTTCAGAATGGAGAGCGGGAAACAACAGGGTCCCTCAAGGATCTGTGCTGGGTCAGTGCTGGTCAACACCTTCATAAATGATCTAGAAAAAGGGGTAAACACTGAAGTGATGATGTTTGCTTGCAGAGGATACAACATTACTCTAGATAATTAAGTTCAAAGCTGATTGTGAAGAGTTACGAAGGGATCTCACAAAACTAGGTGACCTGACAACAAAATAGCAGATGAAATTCAGTGTTGATAAATAAATGCAAAGTAGCGTATAATCTCAACTATACATACAAAATGATGAGGTATAAATTAGCTGTTACCACTGAAGAAAGATCTTGGAGTCCTTCTGGATAGTTCTCTGAAAACATCCGCTCAATATGCAGTGGCAATCAAAGAAGCTAACGATGTTAGGAATCATTAGGAAAGGGATAGATAATAAGACCATAAATATCATAATGACACTCTATAAACCCATGGTACACCCACACCTTGAATACTGCATGCAGTTTTGGTCAACCCACCTCAAAGATACATTAGAATTAGAAGCGGTACAGAGAAGGACAACAAAAATAAATTAAGGGTATAGAACAGCTTCCATATGAGGAGAGATTAAAAAGACAGCTATTCCGTTTGGAAAAGAGACGACTGAGGTTGGGCTATGATAGAGGTCTATAAAATCATGACTAGTGTGAAGAAAGTGAGTAGGGAAGTATTATTTACCCCCGTCACATAACACAAGAGCCAAGGTTCACCCAATGAAACGAATAGGCAGCAGGTTTAAAACAAACATAAGGAATTACTTCTTCACACAATGCACAGTCAACCGATAGAATTCATGTCCAAAGGATGTTGGGAAGGCCAAAAGTATAAATGGGTTCAAAAGAGAATTAGATAAGTTCATGGAGGATAGGTCTATCAATGGCTATTAGCCAAGATGGTCAGGGATTCAATCCCACACTCTGTGTCTCTAAGCCTCTGCCTGCCAGAAGCTGAGACTGGACAACAAAGGATGAATTACTTGATAATTGCCCTGTTCTGTTCATTCCTTCTCAAGCATCTGGTATTGGTCACTATCGTAAGACGGGAAGCTGGGCTAGATGGACCATTGGTCTAACCCAGTATATGTTCTAAACCAGTTTTGGGTAGGGGAGTTCAAAGGGGCAGATGGAATCCTTTGTCCAAAACTCTAAGCTGTGGAGCAGCTCTGCAGTTGGTTATGCAGCCTGTTGGATACAGTAGCATCTCTTGTTAGAGGACTTGGCAGTACTGACCAGCCCTGAATCAATTAGCCACATCACTGTCCTTCTCCCTATGAACACTACCATGGAGCACTGTGGTGTGCAAAGTTCCCCCAGCATGGCTTCTCTGAATCCTACCCTTCCCATGCTGCTAAAAGATGGAGGTTCCACTGTGTTTACGGCCTTCTGCCATCCTTCCGTGTTCCACAGGATTTGGTCCTTTATGTACAGTATTGCTGGATCAGAGTTCACTATAAAAGATTCCACAGTATCTGGTTCCACTTACAACAAGGTCTTTTGGACATAGGTATTCCCTTGTTCGGGGAAGCAATTCGAAGTAAAAATGTAGTTATCTACATAGTAATAAGTAAAAGTACTGACCACTTACATGTAAACTTAAAGGCTTGTGAAAAGCTCTCTAGTGGGCAGGGCCGCCCAGAGGATTCAGGGGGCCTGGGGACTTCAGCAGCGGGGAGCCCCCGCCACCGAATTGCTGCCGAAGACCCGGCACTTCTGCGGCAGGTCCCAGGGCAGAAGGACCTCCCGCTGAGGGTCTTCAGGGCACTTCGGTGGAGGGTCCCGGAGCGGAAGGACCCCCCCGCCACCGAATTGCCGCCGAAGACCCGGAGCGGAAGAAGCTCCGGGGGCCCCGGAGCGAGTGAAGGACCCCGCTCCAGGGGCCCCAAAAAACTATTGTGGGGGCCCCTGCGGGGCCCGGGGCAAATTGCCCCACTTGCACCCCCCCCCCAGGCGGCCCTGCTAGTGGGGAGGGAAAACATCTAGAACAGTGACTTGCCTATCCTACTGCCTGTATTAACAGTGGTCCAAACAGATGTTTTATTTGCCCTTACCCCCATGGATTTAAAGGTACGGCATTTACCTTGCCCATGTGGTCTTCCCTCTTCTTATTTATTTATTAGTAGTCATGTTTGTTTACAGTAGTGCCTAGGAACCAACCAAGAATTGGGGCCCCATTGTGCTAGGTGCTGTACACGGAGCAGTAGACAGTCCCTCTCCTGAAGAGTTTACAATTTAAATAGACAAGACAAATATAAAGGAAAAGAGTAAAAATATAGAGGATATTCTAAAGGCAACTTCTCTTGAGATTTTTAATTTCTTCTGAGCTCTCTTGTGCTTTCTGCTGCTATTAAATTTCCCTGTTCGGCTGCTTGCACTCAGCTTTTTGCCTTTCCCTTGAGCAATCATGTGGCTGAAGCTCCTGTTAATAAGAGCATCATGGTTTACTGAAAAAACAACAACCAAGAATGCTTTAACCTTGTAAAGAAAGTCTCTCTCACATTTCCTTTGTGAAGTTTATGCGTGAACCAAGAACCATTGAGGTGCTTGAATGTCAGAGCTGGAATTTTCATCTGTGTCTCTGTCACTAGGCAGAAGAAAAATGGGCTACTTTATTTAATTAGCAGGGAAAATTCTACACATACAATTGTGCCAGTTTAACTAAGGGGGTAGTTTAAATGTAACTTCGTGTCTGGACATTCTGAAATCTGTTTAAACCTGATCTATTGGTTTAGTGTATCTCTAACCAATATAATCAGTTTTAAACCAATATGAGTGCCCTCATAGGGGGTTTGCACTGGTTTGATTAAATCAATTTTTAAACTAATTTAAGGTAAATTGCTGTCATTTGTGTATGTAGACCACCTCTTAGTAGCCTCTTGCAGTGAAGATGTCTTTTGGTTTTACAACTGACAACCGTAACCATGACTTAAGATCATTAAAGTTTAAATGCACATTGTGTTCACAACATGTAATGTTTTTGTTTCTTTGTGCTTGCACTTATGAAAGTGATTCAACAAGTATGAAAAAGATCACCCATTGTACTGGCAATATACTCTGTTTCTAAAAAGAACTCTGTCACAGCATTTATCCCAAGAGCTCATTACCTGTACGTTCATTTAATCAGAACTTGCCTGACCACACCACCACCATATAAATAACTTCCAATAATATTACAATCACAGAACAGAATGTTTAATTGTGCCACAAAACTACCAGGGATGAGGCAAACTGATTAGTTTGCTTAATCAACTTCCTGCATATGTGGGTTCAAGGATAGATAACTTAATTCATTAAGACTTCCTACCCATGTCTATGTTGCCACAGACCTTTCTCCCTTCCCAGAAACAGCACTTCTGAATAGCAACATCTATCCAGAAAGGTGATGTGTCAACGGATAAACATAACATATTTTACACTGTGACTCAGTCCCCAGAAATATTAGTGTTGTGTCCCAAGTTACAGGGAGCGCTTTAAAACAAAGCACTAAGAATTGGTACATAACTATGTCAATTGTATCTACACTATCTGAGTGTTCACTCAGCTCCAGCTAAGCTCTTAAGATCCTGTCCCAGCAAACACTAGGTACACTGTAAAATTTGGAGTAAATTATCTCCTTTGAAACGAGCTTGTTAAGAATTAAGAGGGGATGGCTCCAGATAATTACAGTAAGGTTATTTACAAGGTGTTGCTACCTGTGTCCGACAAGCATTTATTAATTACTTTTATTATCTTCTTCTAAACCTGTGATTAACCAGCTATGACTTTTATTGTTCTGCTATGATAAGAGCAAAAAGAAATTCATCATGGGATAAGCTAGCCTTGCTGAGTAACACTATAATCTTATTGGTGTTGCCTTTGTCTCTACTCCTCTACCCTTACAGTTACTGCTGTTTCATTACCCATCTCCTTGTGTCATTTCAGAACTAAATTGGGAAGTTTCTTGGGGCAGGGATTTTGTCTCTCATCTGTATTTGGAAGCTCCTAGCACACTATCTGATGCAATTCAATTATTGCCATTTCATCTGGCCAGTGAGGAAAAAGTTGTTTTAAAAAAATACTCATTGGCAAAACTCCTCTCTGATTTTGCTTCCTATGAAGTGAAAGACTGCAATCCAGAACATATTATGTTTTCACTCAGCTAAAAGTTAAGGTGCACATTACCCACAGTTCCCTCTCAAACACTTAAGAGGTGCCTGCACTCTTCCAGGTGTATTTCATTTCTCAAAAATATGCTAAGGAAAATTTGAAGGGTAAACCTTATTAGCTCTCCATGAAGGAGTAAATGGGCATCAACGTGTGTCTATAATCTAGGCCAATTTCCTTTGTAGGCAATTATGTTTAAAAGTTTGTAAAGATGTTGTTCTATAATATTCCTGTGTTAGTGGGTAGGGTTACATGGTAAGCATTAATGCTGTTACCAGAACCATAACTCTAGATTTCCAGCCTTTACGTTGTTTTGAAATACACTCAAATGAGATTCCATTTAAGATTTTATATTTGTAACTTTAATGCTCTCTCAATGAAGATTTTGTTTGTTTGTTCTGGGAATTATACATATAGCTTGGAACAGAGCATGAGCTTTATGAATGTAATATGTTGATTTCCAAATAAGTACCCTAAAATTTCACACCACATACTATGTCTGATGACATGATTACATTCCTCCAGACTCTCTACCTTCTCTTGTCCTGTCCCTTTAATTTTTTTTAACCTTTTGGAAAGTCTCTCTCGATAACATTGTGGGCTACATAAAAATAATTATGCTTCCAGTCCCTGCCCAAATACTGGGACTGGGCACCTTCAACTCCTGTTTGAAGCCAATGGTAACGGAAGATACTTAGCACTTCACAAAAGGTACTTGGCACCTTTCAGGATCACGCCTGGGAATGTTGTCTATGAATCTTGAATGTTTGTAATTCTATAGCACTGAGTATTCTTGTTGCTGTTTAGCACTGGGCATTGTTACCACAAAGCTATCTTTAATTGTGGGATAGCACTTTGATACCATGGTGATATGAAAACTTTCAATAATGTAGCAATATTATTTAATCTGAGGTTTGTACATAACACAAATGGTGATAATGAGTAGGAAGGGTGATCTAATTGTTAGGGCACTGGACCGGAACTCAAGACCTGGGTTCAATTCTTGGCTCAGCCACAGACATGTACCTTGTCCAAGTCGCTTAGTCTACCATGTACTGTAAAAATGGAAACTGTATTTATCTCATAGATGTTGTAAGGATAAAAATCCATTACTGACTGTGAGGAGCTTAGATACTGTGATGATGAGGGCCATATAAGTAGGTGGGTAGATGCCATAGTACAAAAACCTCAGTGAAATTAACATGGGGACATTAGCTATTGCTGTTTCACCCTCTCAATAGCATAACTGAATTATTTTAATTAGCTGTGTTATCTGGGGCTATTACAATGTAAAGCACCATTAACAAAATGAAAAGCAGGCCTGAATCGCTTGCTTTCCTACAGTTCTACTAGGCAAATATTCCTCACTCCAAGAAATGTGCCATGATTAAATTTGTAATTTTTAAGAATTGACTGAAGCAGTATTTTAAAGTGCAGTAACTTACCTTTGTAAAAGATGTGTTTAGGGGTGAGGGAGTTGGCAGGGGTGGGAATAAATGTCAACTGATGTTGGTTAAAACTGTTGGGTGCTTGATCCTATGGAAAATTAAGCCACTTATTTAGGTACCTAGATAGGGATATAACAGCCTAACTTTAGGCACCCCTTATATTTTTGAAAATCGTGGCCTTATATTTTGCTTTTAAGGTCTTTACTGTAACATAACTGCATGGTGAATTCAACAGCCTCATTCCTAGTGAATTCTTAGCAGACCTTCTGCCATTTCTGTGAAGTAAGAGTTATTTTAGAATAATGTGGTGAAGGGGTTTGTGTGGGGAAGGTCAGGGATAGCCTGTTCGGTGGGGTACTTTGGTAAAAGGGGTGTTGGAAGCATACTATCCCTAGGGAGGCAGAGTTAAGGGTGTGGTCTATGTCATATCTGATAGTTGCCATAAAGTGTATATCTATGGGTGGAGTACAGAGTATATCCTGTTCAGTGGATTACCTGACAAAACTTCAATAAGTTAGGTAGTATGTAGCATTCTTTAAAAAGAAACTTGTCAGAATTCCAGCAATGTTTAGATTCATGGACCACGGTAGGTCTCCCATTGGCTTTTTTTTCCTGAAAAGTGGCTGGATATGCTACATATTGTTCATTACATGTTCCGTATTTAAAAGAAATTTATGTAAGTAGAACAAGTTGAGATTTGAAATACAGGTTGACAAAAAATTCTACAGAGAATCTATATACCATTTAATACTCCCTTCTACTCTCTAATTGTAGAGAGTAGAGTATTTTTTAAAAGGCTGACTAGACAGGTTTCTAGAAATTTGGAATCTGCCATCTATAATAAAATGTGCAATCCTTAAAATAAATGCATTTTAGTAGGTGTTGAAAGTGCTACTTAAGGGTCTTGTAAATTGTTAGGAGAGATTTACAAAGAACAGTTAGTTGCCCAACTCCAACTGACTGTCAAAGGGAACTGGACACCTTTTCCCCCTTTGTGCCTTTGAAAATCTCCCTCTTAAACATTAGTGTATGCCCTGTAGAATGTGCCTCTGAACTTTATTAACTAACATTTTGTGGGTTTCCGATCAATAAATGCATTACCTTAAAAATCGATCATTAAACAGTAATACTAGATAAAACAATTTTGGTTATCTGTTCTGTTTTATATATAACCCACGTTTTGTTAGTACTTCAGTTATCAAGCATAAAGAAAAGAAAATGGGCTGTAAAAGAGTGTATCAATTATATGACGTGCCTTAGTGTAACCTCTGTTTTCCAACATCACTACATATTTCTTTTGGACTAGTGGACAAAAATTGAACAATATATTTTAAAATAAAAGTTGGAATGAACTAAAAATGCATGGCGATCTTTGATGTATACTCTATGTTGTGTGAGGGGAAAAAATCAGTCTACAAAAGGATGCGCCAAACTGTAAACATTCTGTCCTCATAATTCAGCATTACAGTCCTATTTGTGGTCATTTCCTTTGCTTTCTTTCTCCAGATTTTCCATGAAGCCTAGCTAAACATGCAACCAGCAATACATTGATAAGGCCCGTGCAGCTGTGGAGATATTCTTCTACGTGGTGAAAATGACTCTAATTTTTTGACAACGATTAAAGGACAATGGGGTCAAATACACTTGGGAAGGCTGCAACATTAGATGAACTTTTAAACACTTGCATTGAAATGTTTGGTATGATTCTTCAATCTTTTGTTTCATTGCTTGCTGTTCTTGAAATTCAACTACTATTATAAGCTCACCCAGGCTATTATCTCTTTCAGTTGATCATTCGTTTGGCAAACAAATTCCTTTTGCTGTGAAATTTTCCATGCTTGGTTCTTAGCCCAGAGGAAAACATTTATATTGAAAAATTTGAAGAAAATTCTTTCATCTGTCTGAATGAGGGGGCAGGAGAGCCTCTCTCCTGTCCTGATGGGTTCAAACGCTGTGTATTTTTAGTAATACACATTACATAATACAAAAAAAATCTATTTAACACAAGAACAATTGATAGAATGACTTAAACATGTGGGTCTGTATTAAGATTAGATAACTATACAGATGGATTATTTTATGAATTTGCCTCTGATTTTTTACAAAAGAAATAGGAATATATTTCTTGATGCACTGATTTATTTATTTATTTATTTATTTTTGCTTTGCTGTGTTATTTACACTGGATCTTTTTCAATCTAGTGCTGCTTCTGGAAGCTTTTCCCATGCATTGTGTAATAATATGATTGCAGGTTCTCATTTTAATCAACCATTACCTATAGAACTTTCTATCATTTATGTGAGCCTGTTGCTAATCATATAATTTACATACTTGGATGGCCCTTATGGATTGTCATACATAGAAATGAATACTAATCCTTTGAAAGAACAAAACAATGACCCCAAGTCTCCAGTTAGAAGCAATTATATTAACTCACAAATTGCTAGTTATATTAAGAAAACAAATAATCATATTAGGACCTTTCATTTTATGGAACATGAACATACACCATCTCTTTCCACTTTAAAAGGTAGTAGGCCTTGATTCATAAGTGCTTTGATGAATCAAGGCCTTAATCAAAATGAGGCATTCTGAATTGCTTTTATTTAAAGACCATGTGACCACTTGGTTTGAATGAGGTTATAATGTGATTTAATTTTTGAGGAGAGAGAGAGAGAGATCTTCTCACTGTCAGAGATGAAATCACTAAAGGCCAGTTACTGCAACTGAATCTAAGCAGACACACCACTGCATCCATGCACATCCAGTTGCCAATTCTGGCCCTAAAATGGTGCAAATCCCATATAGGGCATATTTAACCACAGATAGCAGAGGCCATTTACATTTTACATACTGGAATTATCATTCCTCCTTCCCTTTCCCCCAAATACATACATACACTTCTCTTTTGAATACTGAAGTCCATAATGTGTGTGTGTGGTTCCCTTTCCTCTTTGTCCCCTTTGATTTACTCTGGTTCTTCATTAAATATTCTCTATAACTGGAAAAACATTCTCCACTCCCCAGCTAGCCCCTCCCAATACATACACATTTGAGTGTGACATTTGGTTGTCATGGTCAGTTTTTATCAATGAATGACGAGATTGAATTTTCTGATGATCACTTAAAATTAGGTACATCCAACTAAACTTGTAATTATAGTGTTTTACTAATCTAGAATTCTGGGGTTTGGGTGTATTTTAGGTAATGGGTTATTATAATCAGTTGCTATCAATTTTCAATTGTTCAAAGCTTTTTTTTTAAAATCCCACTTGGAGTTTGAAGAAGGCACTCGTGTTGAAACAGCAACATTGCTATTGTGACACTTTTAAAGTAATATTTAATAAAAGTTTTGGGGAAGGAGGAGATTATATGCATTTCCTTTCATTCTACACTGATATGATTTGATAATTGATGTGCTACAGCTGACTCTAATTTGCTGACTCTCACTGCTAGAGGAGCATTTTACTTGTTATGTTTCTGTTCTGAAGATATTTTAATTGACAGTGCACTGGATATATTTTCATTTTGAATATTAATAGATCTGACTTCCCTGAAGAGAGGTAATAGATCATGGATATCTGGAAACTGGCTGATCTCTGCCCTTGAATAATGCATGTCACTTAACTTAAAATGGTGTCTCTATTTTACAGATAATAAAGGACATTTGGGCACCAGTCATTTGCCAAGAATGGTTCTTTTAATGCACCGGTGGTATCTGCCTTCCACAGAACTGGCCGGCAAACTTCTCTCCATATATCCTTTCAAAGATCCATATAGCCTAGCATTAGCACTTTGGGAGACAAACTGTGATAACATGTAAAATCCATGCATTAAGCAGTAGTATTGGAGTGCCGTCAGCATATAAGGCTCTTCAGCAATTTATGGGCCTGGTCCAATGCCCACTGAAATCCTTTCAACTGATTACAATAGACTTTGGATCAGGTCTTTTATGAACCTGCTGAAGTGTGCTTTTAATTAGCATTTGAGGACACAAAGATACAAATGGAAGTTTGGCACTTAACTCCCGTTGACTTTCTATGGGAGTTGCTTGCCTGGCATCTGTACCTTTTGAAAATCTCCTCTGTTCAGTATCTACTGATATCCTTGATTAGCCTGTATTGGTGGGAAATTATTTGTCCAGCAGAATATTCAGAAATAGTGTGTATTGGATGCATGTTTTTGCTAAGACAAATGGCAAATTGCTGAATTGGAAATGGTGTCTATATTTTTCAGTGTGTTATCTCATCTCAAGGTATAGCACATTTTAATTTGGAGGAATAACATACAAAGAATACTCTATCCTGTACAAAAGTGAAAACTCTCTAAATGAACAAGACCACTGCAGAGTAAAAAAAAAAAAAAAAGTTGCTGAAACCATGATCATGAAGCTTATTCTTTAACTAATCTACCTATAGAGATGCCAGTGGGGAAAAATCCAGTGAATTCCGCTTAAAAATCTGCTGTTTCATAAGGTAAAAATGCTGAATTTTTTCACTGGGATTTGGTTTTTATAGCTCTGAATAGTCAATTTTTACAAATAATAAAAAATCCTAAACCAAGTCAGTCCACCTCTACTAATGCTTTCTCTCGGACTACTTTACAGACATAGGGCTGGGGGGAAATCCTATTCAGAACAGTTATTCAAGTAGGGTTATTCAGGTTTTTGAACACTTACAGTGTATCAAGCTAAAGAGCTTATTGAAAACTCATGCTACAGTTTGACTGGTATTTGTTCTTTGAGGTTTAACACTCAGACTAGATTGGCACAGCACGCAAAACTGGGGGGAAGGGTACATCATAGTACAATCTAGAATGGTATAAAAAGATTGTCCCTGGATTGTTCACTTCAGTTCATGTGAACGCTAGATAATTCAAACCAAGGGTATGTCTTTGCAAAGCAAACAAACAAAAATGTGCGTTAACACAAGTTAAAATAGCAATGAAGACAAGGCAATTTGACTTTTAACTTGGGTTAGCTGCTCAAGTTCAACACCCAGCTTCCTTATAGGCTTTAACTTCAGCTACTAACCTGAGTTAAAAGTCAAGTTGCCTTGTCTTCACTGCTATTTTAATGTGAATTAGCTAACCCATGTGAACCTACTTATTTGCAATGAAATATACCCTAAGATAGGATGCTTTAGCAACTTCAGTGCTGCCACAGGTACCTGGTATATAGGATCAGGAGAATATATAGCAGGCGCTGCCTTGTCAAAACGGTAAAATTTTCTGACATATACCTGAGTATTGATCTAGTAAGGCCACCTCTGCACAGGACTGTTTGATTTTTTGGGTGTTTTTTTCCTTTTTTCAGTACAAGGTAAGGTGTGAATTTAAACAGATAGTGCTATGCTGGTTAACACCACCCTCCCATAGCCCATCCCAATGTGAACGCTTGTGCTCCAGTATGAGGAGCTTTTTTTGGTGTAGCTTATGTTGCTTGGGAAGGGGTTAAGCTAAAGCAAAAAAAAAGCCAGTTGTACTGGAACAAAAGTGTCCTCGTGGAGTATTATACTGGCATAACTATATCTGTCTACATTCACACTTTGGGAAAGCTTTTTCAGTATCAACCATATAGGCAAGGCCTTACACCTAAATGTGGAGTATATTTTGAAAGGTGCAAATGTCACTTAGGTGCCTAACTCCCATTTAAATGCACCTCAGAAGAATCCCACCGTGTTCCACTGAAGGGAATGTGCTAACTTGGGGAAAGTATGTAATAAGAGGCTTTTCCATATGTATCATTGTCCTCTGTTGGATGAAGCATGTCAGAATTCGTCAAGCATATTGGTTCAGTTTCTGGAAGAGCTAGTGGTGGGACTGCTGTTTACCACATATGTGACTTTGGATCTCCAATGATTTCTTCTGAGTGCCATGTGTATGGTGGCTGAGTAATCATGGCTTGCATCTATGCAGCCACAGAATGTTATGTCTGGATCTTTGGATAACCTTTCTCCCATGATTTCAGGTACTGGATTTTGGAATTTCCAGCAGAATTTAACTTGGATCTTGGTTTGATTCGTCTGACTGAGGAGTTCCGGGAAGTAGCCAGCCAGCTTGGTTATGAGGAACATGTACACCTTATTGACATCTCCAGCATGTAAGAATATCATTTGTCAGGTTCCACAGGCACCTTTCTTTCCATATTTTGTAACACCAGAGCCCTTGCTTGGTACAGAATGCACTATGTGATATTGAGCATCCCATTTCGGTTTAAAGGGATGATATAGTGAGCACTAGGAAGTAATTATCAAAAAGATGATGTTCTCTCCAAAACTGAAATAAAGTTCTAAAACACCAAATACCATTTGGGATAATATAGACTGGCAAGTATCACATATATTGAATTGTAGTGAAGAAGAATTGCTGTATTTTTATATATACACTGTTCCTGATTCTATATGTTGCAAAGCCAGATAAGTAAAGAATACTATGCTGTTGATGTGGTTATTGCTTAGTATTGCGAAAATGATGTCTTCATACCAAATAAGCTGACATTGCACTGAGCGTGCAACACCAGCATAGTTAAGGATGGCAACATTATTATATACTTTGCAATTCCCTCATGTCATCAGGGAGGCTCAAGACTTTTCTTACTGCCCCCTTCCCTCCAAAAATAAACAAAACCACCCCAATGCTGAATTTGATTTTCACAGTTGCATCACAATTTTTTGTGTATTTCAAAGGCAGTTGGTCCATGGTATTTTGTTTTAACTGGATCATCTCTGGAGTTTTCATTGCCAGCCATGCTTATGTCCAAATTGTTAATTTCAGGTGGATAGGAAATCAAACCAGGACTTTATACCTCCAAGGTCTTAACATTAGCAGAGAAGCTGTATTAGCTCTTTCACTAGCTCATCTGTTAATAGGGGTTTTCTTTAAAATATGGCATATGCTTAGTATTGTTTCCTTTTGTAAAGAATGGCAAAATGAACTGGGAGGAACCTCGTATTGATCTTCAACAAATTTTGCCTCTTTCCCCCTTCCCCTCCTCTCGCTCTTCATTAATTGTGTGGGAGCAGACTGTCTTTTTTTCTCAATTTTCTCTGAAAATTGCTTTCAAATATTTCTTGGTCTGCAATTTCTTTATGATCAGTTTGTTTCATATTTGAAATTTTGACCCATTTTCAATGGACTCTGGAGGCAGATAAGCTTCTATTCTCTGGATGATCCTCTAATTCTTAGGGTAGATCTACTCTATAGTTGCTAGAGAAGCACAGTTTCGGCACTGCAGGTGTACCGCTGTAGCAGCATAATGGAGGTGCTTCCTACATCGACAGAAGGGGTTTTTCCAATGTTGTAGTTAATCCATCTCCACAATAGGAATCGTTCTGTCAATCTAGCCGCATCTACACTGGAGCTAGGATAATGTAGCTAGGTTAATCTAGTTTTATTGTAGACCAGTCCTTAGAATATAGTCTTAGCCTGCTTGGAGTTGGGAGTAAATAATCCATGTGATGTGTGTGGCTTCCAATTTATCTCCTTGAGAATTAGATGGGTATATCTCCACATGTTTTTAAAATACTTAAATAAAGATGGGTCTGAATAAAAACCCTGATTCCAAACATTGATGAATGTCAGAAAATTTCAGCTCCAGATAGTGTCTGGCTTGGGCTCATTTCTATAAATACTTTAGCCAAAGGACTAAATTTTTAAAGCTAAACTGGGATTTAGTACAGCTAGTCAAAAATTGTCCAGCAGAACATTTTTCCACCAGAAAACTCAATTGAAATTGAAACATTCAAATTGAAACATTCCATGGGAACGTGTTGATCTTGTGATGAAATTTCATTTTGATATTTTCAAGTGAAACATTTTTATAAGGTCATAAAATAATAATGTGATATAAACATACTGCATTCAGGATAACAGAACATTTTGACCTTATTAGAAAGAAAGATTTAAATTTTTCAAGGCACATTCTTTTCTTTGAATATAACTTGTTTATTATAAAAACATTTTTTAAATGTTCTGAACTGATGTGAAACAAAACTTGAAAATTTCCTTTTGCAAGAAATGTTCAAATTTGAAATTTCATTCTAATTTGGAACAAAAACAAAGTCAAAATCTTGCATTTCCCACAAAATGGAAATTCCAGTTCCTCACCAGTTCTTAGGATTTAGCTACCTAACTCCCATGGACATCCAAAAGTTAGGAGGCTTAGTCCTAGTGCTTTTGTTTTTCCTAAATGTCTACATCATATTAGAATAAAATAATAGCATTTCAATGGTGCATCTCTACAGCAGCCAAATACAAAGGATGGGCCTCTGGAGGAACAACAAAACACACACATGCAAGCAAAAGTTCAGTAAAATGTTGAGTATATGTGAAGCTCAGTTGTATGTCAGCAGAGCAAAGTACTTTCCTAGCTGTCATATGTAGTTTACAGATGCCCTTTCTTCTTTTGTTCCATTTTTCAGGGCTTGTAGTCTTCCAGATATCAACAAAACAAAAACACCCTATAAGTCTGATGTTACCCAAGTCAATTTTTGGTCTGAATTTGATCTTAGATGAAATGTAGCCATTAGGTCCTATTGAATTAGGTGATACAGTGTAACACAGAAGAAAGAATTGTTCTTGAGTGCCAGATATATAGCTCTCCTGCTGTACATCAGTTCAGACAGTACCTATTAAATTCATATCATCTGTTGCAAACTGGAAGAGATCTTTCTATTCTGAGTGTTCACAATAAGCTGGATGTCATAGTTCAGGGAACTCTTGAGCTGCCTCTTGCATATCTGTATGTCCAGATTAGAGTTCACATGAGTTTTCTGCATGGACAGGACATGCTGATTGTACCTCTTTTCTGTTGCAGCCCCTCCTATGACTGGATGAGAAGAGTCACGCAGAGAAAAAAAACTTCCAAGAAGGGAAAAGCCTGCCTGCTGTTTGACCACCTGGAACCCGTTGAATTAGCTGAACACCTCACTTTTCTGGAGCATAAATCTTTTAGAAGGATTGCAGTAAGAAGCTTACAACTTCATGTTTCATTCGGTTATAATCTGACCAGAGCTATATGCTTCAACTGAGAGAGTTTGCCAGCTTTAACATTTATAACACTTTTATGTTGTACCCAATTGAATTGTAGCAAATATTTATAAGACTTGGGAGGATGAATCAAGTGGGGTCCCGCAGGGTTCTGTCCTGGGTCCAGTACTGTTCAATATTTTCATTAACAACATGGATAATGGAGTGAAAAATATGTTTATAAAGTATGCAGATGACGCTAAACTGGGAGGGACTGAAAACACTTTGGACAGGATTAGAATTCAAAATGATCTTGATTGGGCAACTGGTCTGAAATCAGTATGATGAAATTCAATAAAGACAAGTGCCAAGTACTGCAATTATGAAATACACAAATACAAAATGGGGAATAACTGGGTAGGCATCAGTATTGCAGAAAAGGATCTGGGGGTTAAAGTGGATCACAAATGAAATCTGAATCAGCCATATCATGTTGTTGCAAAGAAGGCAAATGTCCATTCTGGGATGTATTAACAGGAGTGTCGTATGTAAAACACAGGAAGTAATCATTCCACTCTATTTGGCAATGGTGTAAGGCTTCAGATGGAGTACTGAATCTGGTTTGGGACACCACACTTTCAGAAAGATGTGAACAAATTGGAGAGGGTCTAGTGGAGTGCAACAAAAGTAAGAAGTTTAGAAAACATGCCCTTAAGGACAGGTTGAAAGTATTGGCCATTGTGATCATCTAGTCTGACTTCCTATATAATACAGGCCGTAGAACTTCCACAAAATCATTCCTAGAGCATCACTTTTAGAGAAACATCCAATCTAGATTTAAAAATTGTGTGTGATGGAGAATCTACCACAACCCTTGGGGAGAGTAATTAACCATTGGAACTATTTACCCTTACAAATGTCTGCCTTATTTCCAGTCTGAATTTTTCTGGCTTCAACTTCCAGCCATTGGATCATGTTGTTATCCTTTCTCTGCTAGATTGACAAGCCCATTATTAAATATTTGTTCTCCATATAGATGGAGAACAAACCTTCTTTGTTAAACTAAATATATTGAGCATCTCAAGTCTATCTCTGCAAGGCATGTTCTATAATCCTTTAATCATTCTCATGGCATTTCTCTGAACCCTCTCCATTTTATCAACATACTTCTTGAATTATGGGCACCAGAACTGGATACAGTATTCCAGCAGTGGTAGTACCGTGCCAAATACACCCGTAAAAATAACCTCTCTAATTCTACTTAAGATTCTACTCTTTATACATCCCAGGATCACATTAGCTCTTTTGGCCACAGAGTCACACTGGGAGCTCATGTTCATCTGATTTATCTACCATAGGGTTGCCAACTTCGGTTGGATGAATTCCTGGAGATTTCATCACATGACATAATCTTTAATTAAAGATTGATCTTTAATTCCTGGAGACCCCAGGATAATCCTGGAGGGTTGGCAATCCCAATCCACCATGACCCCCAAATCTTTTTCAGGATAGAGTCCCGCATCCTGTAAGTATGGCCTACATTCTTTGTTCCTAGACACATACGTTTACATTTAGTCATATTAAAAAGCATGTTGTTTGCTTGCATCCAGTGTGCCAAGTGATTCAGATTGTTCTGAATCAGTTACCTTAATTATTTACCACTCCCCCACTGTTCAGATAAGAGAAGGCTGCCGGGGGACATAAATTCTTCAAATATGTAAAATGTTGTGATACAGAGGACGGTGATTACTTCTTGTTCTACCCTCAGTAGACATGGAGAACAAGCAATCAGCCTAGTTTGCAGCAAGGGAGGTTGTGGAATTGCCATGCAAGAAGGTTTTTAAGAACAGGTTAGACTAACACCTGTCAGGGACGGTCTAAGAGTACTTAATTCTGCCTTACTGTCGGAGGGGGGACTATATGATTTCTTGAAGTTCTTTCTGGTCCTACACTTGCGAGATTCTAGTATCACATCCCATCATTCATAATACTGTAGCAAAGGTTGGATCAATACACCTTTACCCCGATATAACACGAATTCAGATATAACACGGTAAAGCAGTGCTCCAGGGGGGCGGGGCTGCGCATTCCGGCGGATCAAAACAAGTTTGATATAATGTGGTTTCACCTATAACACAGTAAGATTTTTTGGCTCCCAAGGACAGCGTTATATCGGGGTAGAGGTGTACTTCCATTATATTTTCATGAGTTATAACTTTTACCATAAAAAATTAATCCTCTGCAGTAATTCTGAGTGAGGGCTACAACCATGTGCAAGGATTTGTTTTGACCAAACTAAACATTACAAATCAGTGCTTTTTGTTTCTTGGGGAAATAGTTAATTAGTGATCAGCAACCCTCAAAGACTTTGTTTCAGATGGAGCCTGGAGCTCATCTGAAGCCCCACTCCCAATCACATCGTAAGAACATAAGAATGGCCCTAGTCGGTCAGACCAAAGGTCTATCTAGCCCAGTATCCTGTCTTCCAACAGTGGCCAGTGCCAAGTGCCCCAGAAGGAATGAACAGAACAGAATCATCAAGTGATCCATCCCCTTTCGCTCATTCCTAGCTTCTGGCAAACAGAGGCTAGGGACACCATTCCTGCCCATCCTGGCTAATAGCCATTGATAGACCTATCCTGCATTAATTTATCTAGTTCTTTTTTTAACCCTGTTATGGTCTTGGCCTTCACAACATCCTCTGGCAAGGAGTTCCACAGGTTGACTGTGCATTGTGTGAAGAAATACTTCCTTTTATTTGTTTTACACTGCTGCCTATTAATTTCATTTGGTGATCCCTAGTTCTTGTGTTATGAGAAATAGTAAAAACACTTCCTTATCACCTTCTGAAACACTATTCTTTCATTCTCCTGGCTTCATTTCCTTCTTCCTGATTCCCAGGAGATCCTCCTATCCTCTCAACTCCATTTTCTTTGCATTGTCAATAGGCTTCTGCCTTAGCTATTGCATTATGGGAATAATTCCAGTCTGATGCTCATCCTACCACATAGTTACTAGCTGATTTCAATTTTGCCTGCTCCAGTGCTTCCCCCAGAATTTGTGGTTCTCTCTACTCTCCCACCTCTGAATTCAGAGAAACCTCAGAATTTATATATGCTGAAAGGAGTCGCTTCTCTCCATTACCACCCAAGTTCTTAATTGCTGAAAAGAGGAGAAAGAGTCAATGCTCCCTATTTTGGGGACTGTTTATTATCTTGATATAAACAAGATAAAAGGTATTCAGATATTATGGTGATTAGTGATCATCCACTGAGTGACTTGATTTCTGCTCCATGATGCATAAGAGGTGAAGAAAGGGGCCATTGTTAAGACTTCTTAGTTCTTAAAACCTATTGCGATTTTCCTTCTCTTTTAATTCTTGGTTTATGGACTGCAATGTTTATGGATGACTTTCCAGCACTGTACTCTTAAAGGGAAACTGTTGGGGTTGGTAGGCCCTAAATTTGATCCCTACATTTGCTCTAATCCCTCCACCACACAAAACAAAATCTTGGCTCTCAAATGCTTAAACTAGTAACGTAAGCATAAGTGTGTTACGTTGGGAGAGCAGCTCTTGTATTTGTCTCTATCTGCTCATCCTGCAGATCTTGCTAATATGTAGTATTTTACTAAATTGCAAAAACTGATTAAATCCTACAGCAAGATGATATTGTTCCCAAGGAGCTAGGCAAGATGGTACTGAAGAGGTCTTGTGCTGAAAGATAGTAATGCCTGCTACAAAGCCAGATGTAAAAGATCTCCTTGGAGTTGACGGTTGGAAGAGAATGACCTCAGTAGAAGTGGGAACTGAGGAAAATTCAGACCTAATCACCTTTCTTGATCAGACTCATACATCTGGAACAAAAGGAGGAGATTCTTCAGACAAAATTGGATGACAATTAAAGCAGTGACCAGAGGAACAATATTAGAATTAAAGGTGTTCAAGAACCTCAGAAAGGGTAACCCAGTTTTGTATGTACCGACACTAACTAAAAATCTGTTAAACCTGGATTCAACTAATGAAGTGTCCATAGACAAAGCTAGCATGACTTTAGCTCTTTTAGTAGTAAACAGAAACTATCCCAGAGAGTATGGTTTCCAGATTCCATTCTTTTCTGCAGAAAGATGCTGTTATGAGGAAGAT
Source organism: Trachemys scripta elegans (assembly GCF_013100865.1). Taxonomy (NCBI): domain Eukaryota; kingdom Metazoa; phylum Chordata; order Testudines; family Emydidae; genus Trachemys; species Trachemys scripta. The sequence continues at coordinate 61,459,244 of NC_048300.1, read as the reverse complement.
CAGGGAACTGAAAGGAATCTTTGTCCAAAATCTTTGTTCCTTGATTCTTCAAGAGAGTGAAACAAAATGAGGAAAAGAAACAGATGTAATTGGGGTTTCTCTTTTAAATCATTACATTAATTCAAAGTAAACTTTACACTATTCTGCATGCGAAAGAATGGGGGGGAATTTGAGCTGGAGAATAAATGACGATGAACTGTATAATGCAGGGTCGAGTGAAGATATGGAGGAAAAGGAAAGGCTTTCTGGTAGGTGGCAATGCCAAAGAACAGGGGGATGGCTTTTTCAATTTTTTTATATATATATGTATATGAAAGCTTTGTGGGACTCCCAGAAGAGGGATCTTCAGACCTGCAGGAGTGGTGGCTATGTTGGTGGTTGATGTTTGAAATCAGACAGTTACACAAATAGCTAGTGCCTCTGTTTGAATTTACTAGCTCTGATACTTCTCCGTAACTAGTTAGGCTTTTTAGGATTCAGGACTGAAGTCAATTAAACTTACATTTTCTTTCTGGCGTGATACAGAAGTTAAAGAGGGTGTCAACTGCAAGGTGTTAATTTTTAAATAAAGGTTAGATTGGTTACTAGTAAGTAATAAGGGTGGTAGCACACTGACAATTAAAAGGGACTATGGGGTGGGTGGAAGGGCAGCCTTGTGAAGATGGAGATTGATAGATAAACTTAAAGTCCATTGGGCTCTGCACAAGGCCTCCTGTCTGACTCTCAGAGGAGCAGTCAGAGAGTTGTCACAGAGAAGCAGATAGCTGTTACGTGGGGGGCAACATATATAACTCCATTGAATTTGTTGTAATTCTCAATATGTCCAGGAAAGTCAAACTACTTCTTTATTTTGGAGGTACATAGCGAAATAAAGGCATAAAGATAAGGGAGGGAAAAGGAGACTGAAGATTGTTTAAACAAAGAGAAGATTTGAAAGCTTCCGAGCAGCATCTGAGAGATATTGGGTACCATCACCACTAAGGTGTCTGTGTAGTAAGAGGCCATCTGATGGCCTAAGCAATTCTTTATCACTAGACTGACAAAAAGGCATTCTGGCCTGGTATCCTTAGGAATATTCTACTTAAATTACAGCAAGGCCATAATCTGCTGGAGACCCATTTTTATGGGACAATTGAAAAAAAAAAACTTCCAAAAGTTCAGGTAAGTAAAACACTTAGTAATAGTAGCTCTCCTGTAAAGTAGTATCTATGAACATTAAAGAATTGACTATCATCAAAAGAGAGCAAGCCCTGGAAGAACTCAAACTCCCTTGCAGACTAAGGATATGTCTACATGTGGATTCCCAGCTCGAGGAGACATACCCACACTAGCTCGGTTCAATCTTGGGCACTAAAAACAGAAGGTAACCACAGCAACGCTAGCGGCACTATGGGGGAGAAGGGAGGCAGCTAGCTGTTCTGAGTACATGCTTGTCAGAGACCCTAGACACATACTCAGGGTAGCTAGTCCATCCCACCACTTGCACTGCCACAGCTACACTGTATTTTTAGTGTGCTAGTGCAATCAGAGCTAGCACAAGTGTGTCTCCTTGAGCTGTGAAACACTGCCCAAGCACCAAGTGTAGACATACCCTATACTGTACAGAAAGTTCTTATTGGAATAAATGTGATAAAAATAAAAAAATTGGAAAAGATATAGGTGCTGTGTCTAACTTCTTTGAGTGAAATTCTTGCTCCCTTGAAGTCAAAGGCAAAACTCCCATTGATAGCAATGGAACTGGGATTTCACTCTTTATGTCAACAATTCCATCTGTCAGCATGCTAGAGAGGAATTCACTCTAGGGAAAGGAAATTGTTGTATTCATGCCCTCATAACTTGTAGCATGATAAGAGAACATTTCTTTAATATACATTTTGAGGTCAGAATGTTATCTCATCAGCAAAAAGTGAAAAGAAAAATATAATGAACAGAAGGGGATTAATTGTGAGGAAAGACAAAGACTCGTAGACTTTAAGGTCAGACGGAACCATCATAATACTCTAGTCTGATGTCCTCCACAGTGCAGGCCACAGAACCTCACCCACCTAGTCCTGTAATAGACCCCTAATCTCTGGCTGAGTTACTGAAGTCCTCAAAACATGGTTTAAAGACTTAAAGTTACATAGAATCCACCATTTACACTAGTTTAAACCTGCAAGTGACCCAAGACCTATGCTGCAGAGCAAGGTGAAAAACCCCCAGGGTCTCTGCCAATCTGAACTAAGGGGAAATTGCTTCCTGACCCCCAAAATGGTGATCAATTAGGCCCTCAACATGTGGGTAAGACCCCCAGCCAGACACCTGGGAAAGAATTCTCTGTAGTAATGTAGAGCCCACCCCATCTAATGTCTCACTGTAGGCAGTTCCATCATACTATTGCCTCCATAAACTTATCAAGCTCAGTCTTGAAGCCAGTTAGGTTTTTTTCCCTCACTGCTCCCCTTGGCAGGCTGTTCCAGAACTTCACTCCTCTGATGGTTAGAATCCTTTGCCTAATTTCAAGCCTAAACTTATTGATGGCCAGTTTATATCCATTTTTTCTTGTGTCCACATTGGCACTTAACTTAAATAACTGCTCTCCCTCCCTGGTATTTATCCATGTAGTTATAGAGAGCAATCATATCTCCCCTCAGCCTTCGTTTGGTTAGGCTAAGCAAGCCAAGTTCTTTAAGGTAGGTTTTCCATTTCTTGGATCATCCTAACAAGCCTTCTCTGCCCCAGTTGCAGCTGGAATTCATCTTTCTTAAACATGGGAGACCAGAATTGCACACAGTATTCCAGATGAGGTCTCACCAGTGCTCTGTATAATGGTACTAACACTTCCCTGTCTCTACTGGAAATACCTCGCCTGATGCATCCTTGGACTGCATTAGCCTTTTTCATGGCCACATCCCATTGGCAGCGCATAGTGATCCTGTGATCAACCAATACACCCAGGTCTGTCTCCTCCTCTGTCACTTCCAACTGATACAGCCCCAGCTTATAGCAAAAATTCTTGTTAGTTTCTAAATCCATGAACTTGCAGTTTGCACTATTAAATTTCATCTATTATTCCAGTTTACAAGGTGATCCAAATCTTGTATAATACTTGTCCTCCTCTGTATTGGCAATACCGCCCAGATTTGTGTCATCTGCAAATTTTATTAGCACCCTCCCACTTTTGTGCCAAGGTCATTAATAAAAATGTTTTTAAAAAGTAACATTAATAAAAATGTTAAATACAATTGGTCCCAAGACTGATCCCTGAGGAACTCTACTAGTAACCTCCCTCCAGCCGGACAGTTCACCTTTCAGTAGGACCTGTGGTACTCTCCCCTTTAGCCACTTCTTCATCCACCTTTCACTTCTCATATTAATACTCATCTTCTCCAATTTAACTGATACAGTTTCACATGGGAAATTATTAAATGCCTTACTGACATCCAGGTAGATTAGATCTACTGCATTTCCTCTGTCTAAAAAATCAGTTATCTTCTCAAAGATGGAGATCAGGTTGGTCTGGCACGATCTATCTTTTGTAAAACCATGTTGTATTTTATCCCAATTACCGTTCACCTCTATGTTCTTAACTAATTCCTCTTTCAAAATTTGTTCCAAGACCTGGCATACAATTGAGGTCAAACTAACAGGCCTGTAATTTCCTGGATCACCTTTTTTCTCTTTCTTAAAAATAGGAACTATATTAGCAATTCTCCAGTCAGAGGGTATGACCCCCAAATTTACAGATTCATTAAAAATCTTTGCTATTGGGCTTGCAATTTCATGTACCATTTCCTTTAATATTCTTGAATGGAGATTATCTGGGCCCCCACAATTTAGTCCCATTATGCTTTTTGCGTTTGAATTCCAACATGACTCTGATAATTTCGACCTCCATAGCCTCATTCCCATTAGCCACCCTGCCACTACCCCTAAACTCTTCATTAGCCTTATTAAAAACTGAGGCAAAATATTTGTTTAGGTTAGTGGTTCTCAACCAGGTATGCAGAGGTCTTCCAGGGGGTACATCAACTCATCTAGATATTTTAGATATGCTTAGTTTTACAACAAGCTACATAAAAAGCACTAGCGCAATCAGTACAAACTAAAATTTCATACCAACAATGACTTCTTTATACTGCTCTATATACTATAATCTGAACTGTAAGTACAATATTTATATTCCAATTGATTTATTTTATATTATATGGTAAAAATGAGAAAGTAAGACATTTTTCAGTAATAGTGTGCTGTGACATTTGTATTTTTATGTCTGATTTTGCAATCAAGTAATTTTTAAGTGAGGTGAAACTTGGGGGTACTCAAGACAAATCAGACTCCTGAAAAGGGTACAGTAGTCTGGAAAGGTTGAGACCCACTGGGTTAGGTGTTGGACCATGCATAGATTATCTTTAATATCCACCCTATCCTCAGTGTTTAGCCATCCCACAGCTTCTTTTCTTGTTTTCTTTTTATTTATATGGCTATAGAACCTTTGACTACTGGTTTTAATTTTAATTCCCTTTGCAAGGTCCAACTCTGCTTGGCTTTTGGCAGTTCTCTTTTATCCCTACACTTTCTGACCTCCACAAGGTAGCTTTCCTTGCTGATCCATTCCTTGTAGTCTTGATTTCCTGAAGGTGATACATTCATATTCACAATGTCTGTTGCTGTATTTCTGATTGTATATAAAGAGAGAGGAGAGTAATGTTTTATAAGTTCCTCATAAAAAATAATTTAACATATTTTAAAGAAATAAGATGAAATTGGTAGTCTCTTTCTAACCAGTGGGACTTCTTAAAAGAAAAGTGGCTTAAATATCATTTTGACTCTATACAATCCTTAACTGTTAATCTTTCCTTGGCTAGTTTACAGATTACCAAAGCTATGTGATTCATGGCTGCTTGGAGAACAACCCCACCCTGGAGAGATCAATTGCATTATTTAACGGTATCTCTAAGTGGGTCCAGCTGATGGTTCTTAGCAAGCCAACGCCCCAGCAAAGGGCAGATGTAATCACAAAGTTTATCAATGTTGCACAGGTAAGACTAACCTTTGAGTGTTTTTGTTTGCTAGAATGAAATAATAGAAACTGATATAACAGAAAACTGATTAACTAGACATGCAGGCAAGCTGCTTTCTTTCTGAATGCTTATTCAGCCATAACTGATGCTCATTCATTGAGCTATTTGTAGATCAAAATGTTAAACAGATGTTCCTAGATATGAAAATTTAAAAGTAACTGCTCATTACTGTTCTCATTTTTGGCTTCTTGTATTCAAGATGACATTCTGGGAATTAGTCAGTTGAATGTTTTTATGTTGTCCTGCTCTACAGGAAATCAGAGGTGCTAAACTAGGTCCAATCCATATTTCTGTAGAATTTCCATTGCATTTTAGCAGTAACTAACTTTATCTGCTTTAGCACAGGTGCAGCAGAAGTCAGTATCATACAATAAAGGCCCTCAGTCTTTTTGCTGATATGTTTAATTCCACTGCAGAAGCTGCTTCATCTCCAGAACTTTAACACGCTGATGGCAGTTGTGGGAGGCCTAAGCCACAGCTCTATTTCTCGTCTCAAAGAAACTCACTCTCATCTATCTTCTGAGGTTACAAAGGTACAAGAGAGTCTCTAATATGAAGGGATCCAAAATATAAATGTCGGACTTTTCTGTGTAATATCTGTAGTGTGTAATGGGTATTACAAGACAGATATATCAGCAGCAGAACACTTGAACCATTGTACTGGGGCAGCCTAAAAGGCAAACTAGTCAGATTGCTCTTAATAGAAAACTATTAGATTGTGGGGAACTTCTTTTTGGGTGACTGTGGTGGGGATAAAATGGACATATTCAGCATCCTGATGTGACTTACTAGTCATGTGACTTGCTAGTTAGAATAGATCAAACAAATGTTATGAATGGTCTTACAGAGTCTTGCTTCTATGGCTGTTTATAGGACTGGAATGAGATGACAGAACTGGTCTCCTCCAATGGAAACTACTGCAACTACCGCAAAGCTTTTGCTGACTCTGTTGGCTTCAAAATCCCCATATTAGGAGTTCACTTGAAAGACTTGATAGCCGTTCATGTCATCTTTCCAGACTGGATAGATGAGAACAAAGTAAACATAGTGAAAATGCAGCAACTATCCATTACCTTGAATGAACTGGTTTCCCTGCAGACTGCTACCCATCATCTAGAGCCAAATATGGATTTAATTAACCTGCTAACAGTAAGTGTCATGAAGGTTCTGATTCACCTCTTGTCACAGCCCAGTAGGTGCACTCACGTCAATAGGACTATTCAGGAGAGTAAGAATTTGCAGGACAGCACTCTTAGTATGTTTTTTTTATAAAGGTGAAGATAAATAAGACAAATATACAAAACAGAAACCAGTCTAGGTAAAACATGTATAAGGTCACAGAAGACTTTGACAAGATACAGTCTTGGCTAGTTGGAGCTAGAAGCTGGGACAACTGAATTGATAGACTTCCTACTCTATAGATGAGATGTACATCTCCGTGCTGTGAGATGTCAAAAATTGGTTCTGACCATTTACAGTTGTTATTCGTACATTGGCATTTTTCATCGTGTCCAAACCAGAGCTGTAAAACAAACAAACAAAACCCTGTATGGCTATGCAGACAGTCCACAGGGATTCCACTCTAATTTCTGTGTTAAAATATACCTTTTTAATTTAATCTTCATTTGTTTTATGGGGGAGGGGGATTTTCTTGTTCCTTTATACACACACAAATCTGCTCTACATTTTCAAGTCTGCATATTCTTTCAAACTTAAATACGAGGAAGTGGGACTTTAGACAGAGAGACCAAAGCAATAGGAAGCTGAGCCTGAAGGGCAAGAGCGAGATACTATGAAGTGGTACCTGAAGTACCATTTACCTGTTGACGTTTTCATGAACTACTGTTGTGTGTGTTCATAGAGGGCCTGATCCTGATTTTACTGGGATCTGAGGGGCCTTAACACCTCTCAGGACTTTGCAGGATCAGGCCCATAGTTTTGGGCATTTGTATTCCTATGATTCCTTTGCCTCCAATACATTTTGATTTTTTTTTATCTTTTCCCTCATTTGTTAGTCACCTGCAAAAAGTTGGATCCCATGTTCCTTTTACTTTTTTTTAAAACCATCCACTAGGAGACATAACTGAGTAAGAGATGGGTGCTTGCCTCTTTATGATATTGGGTCAGATCTGTCTCTATCATAACTCCACTGGCTTCAGTTACACCAGGGTTAAAGTTGGCCCATGATGTTGACTTTGTAATTAAGTGGCATTGCATACTGTAATGTTAGAGCCCTAAACTCTGGTCATGGGTTAACATTTATTTGTAGCTTCACCTGCTTTTCGTTTAGTGAGTGTACAGCTTTAACATGGTGGTGTCACATCAGCTTTTAAAACTTTAGTAGATTAGATAGCTCAATGTATCCTAAAACTCCTTGGGCAAAATCCTGGCCCCATTGTAACCTTTGGGAGTTTTGCCATTGGCTTCAGTGAAGTCAGGGGTTGTAACCCCTTCTTGGAGTCATACTATGGATTTTTTTTCAACATCTAGATACTATTCAGATTGGTACCATATAAATAACTAAGATAATCTGATAACATTTTCACAAAGGAATCTATTATTCTACCCTAATAGCAAAGTATTACAGTAGCTGAAATATACTGGTCAATAAGTCAATGAGAATAGTTTGATCACGAGGGGAGAGAAAAGCTCAGATTTGCTGCTGGGGGTTGGGGGGCAGTCAGGGGACAGGGAACAGGGGAGTTGGATGGGGCAGGAGTCTTGGGGGGCTGTAAGGGCGAGAAGCAGTCAGATAGGGAGTGGGGGCTGGGCCACACCTGGCTGTTCAGGGAGGCACAGCCTCCCCTAACTGGCCCTCCATACAATTTTGGAAACCCGATGTGGCCCTCAGGCCAAAATGTTTGCCCGCCCCTGATCTAACCCAATGTAATCTAAAACTATTTAGAACACCCATTTGAGATCTAGTGCTCTCGCTGATGTCAGTGGTAATTGCTGAGTGTTCTGTACTCTAAAGGTCAGGCCACTTATTTTAGGTGCTTAAAATATGAATTTAGGAGCCCACTTTTTAAAATCTTGGCTCTTATGCATTTCAGTATAAAAACAAACATACTGTGAGCTAGAAAGTCAGTTGCTTGTACAAGGTGAAAACAAATAAAGAGCTGTGTGGTAACTAAAATGTCACTAAGTGAGTATTGCTATACTGGTGCATGTCACATTTTCCCCCATATTAATGTGGTATAGGAGACTGTGACAAAATGAGAAACGGCTTGAAGCACGAGAGGCTAAATTCAGAGGTGATGTGTAAATTAGATTTATTTATACACCCTTATTAACGTGCAAGGAAATCAACCCTGGCGTGACTTAAAAGCTGAGGAGAGAACAAGGTGTAAATTAAAAGACGGGGTAGCTTAATCTCACTTCAGAGTCTTACACTGTTGGTCTGTGCCATGCTCCCTTCCCCTCTGACTCTCGACATTTGAGCTACACCAGTTTAGGGCATGTATACAGTGCCCTGAAGTTTGGATTATTTGGGGTGAATAGCAATGTGCACCAACGTGCTGCACTGAACATTCCAGACAAACTTAAAGGTCCCCAGTTCTCACTAACGTAATCTTCTTCAAACAGGACTCCATTAGTACAAACTAAGGACTTTTAACTTTGCACCCTCAGTGTCCACACAGGGAAATTACAGCATGGAACTTTGGTTCACACTGATATCCACACATCCCCTTAATCCGAACTGCAGGGCAGTGCAGACATGCCCTTAGTCTCCCGTTGACTGAGTGGGCCAAATTCATAGGTGATTTGTATAAAGTTTCTTTAAAACTGATGCAGGTAGCCAGGCAGCAGCAGAACTGGGAAGGGTTCTAGGAAAAGCTCTACAGAAAGGAAGAGTAGCTCTAAGAATAATACTGTTCTCCCCCCGCCATTCCCCTCTTCCCCCAAGAGTATTACTGGAAAAAGATAATTTTGAAAGGAGGCTGGGAAGGCTTAATTTAATGCTGGGATAGTAATACCTGCTGCACAATCTCTCCAATATTGATGTGACTTCACATTCCCTTTACTCTTATAACATGGATTAACGTCTGACTGTAGGCAACTGTTGAATTCCTTAAAAGGACTGACGATAATGCATCAGTACTTTGCTAATCTACCACATATTTAATACAACAGCATATTAACCACATTTGAAGCCAGAGTTTTTTGTTTTCTCTCTATTTTTAGCTTCAACAGTTACTTAACTAACCTGTTCTGAGACTATGCAAATAACTGGAAAGTCCCCATCATTTTTAGTCTAGCGAAGCAAAGTGACAAATACCTAAAAATCTAATGGAAAGTCAGTCACCCTCACAAACTCTTGCTCGGTGAAGTTTCTTTTACAAAACAGAAAATTTATAACTCTTTATTTATCAAAATGATTTATAAATAAATCAAGAATGATAATTTTAATTAAGAGCTACTTTCCATTATAAAGGGAGTTGTAGGGTATTTTTCCCCCCAGCAGTTTTGCTTATCTTTCACTGAAATGCTGTATAACTAATCAGTAACTGTATGATGTATTGAGAAATACATAGTAATTGTATATCCTTAAATTATTTACTAGTATTTGAATGTATTGAGTAACTAATCCCAACCTTTAAAATCTTTTATGACTAGACAATATTTAGTCCTACATTGTACTTGCATGTTAAGTTTATTAATCTAAACAAATCTGCTCATTAAAGACCAAATCTCTATTGGTGTAAATGGGTACAATTAAATATTAATGATAAAAATTGCAACCTGCAATATTGGTACACTGTCCGTCCCCAAACATACACCCTCCCTTATTACTCTATCTCCAAATGGCAAAACTTCTCTTGGCTTCAAAGGGAACAGGACAAGGTCCTTACATTTCAAACTACTAACTTTCATTCGCAACCTGATCTACTAAATATCATTGGCTTTAATGAAGTTTTGCCTGTTTATATGAGCAGAGAATTTGGATGTACATGTACTTGGGTAAATAACTACATGAACAAAACGTATTACAACAGTTCTATAAAAGAGTTCTGTGTAGCTCGAAACCTTGTCTCTCTCACCAGCAGAAATTGGTCCAATAAAAGATGTTACCACACCCACCTTGTCTCTTTAACAATTACATCATAGTACATTTATTGTCTCTGGGGCAAATGCTGCACCCCCACTCACCCACCAATATGGGTATACAAGGCTCAGAAGGCAATGCACCAGTAAAATTAATGAAGCTGAATGAGTGGAAGACTCTTCAACTGGAGTGTGTGATCCTACTAAATGTTATGTGTATGAAATGAATCCAGATATCTCTAATGTGCCCTATTTATTCTCAAATGTGAACAATGGGTAAAAATTTTCACTAGAGCCTAAGTCCCATTTTCATTGTGACTGAGGCTTCTAAGTGACTTAGGCCTTCTGAAAATTTTATCCAGTACCTGTTGTTATTAATGTGTCCGCTGAAGTTCTCCCAAAATGAAGTTGAGCTCTGGGTGAGGATTTTGAAATGTAGCTATCATTTGTTTAAACGTATGAAGCCACTTGCACCAGTCTTTTTCAGAATAATTTTTCCTCATAAATCTTGAGTCAAAGAGAATTCTGTAAACAGCACCTCTTCAAATCTTTGAACAAAACAATCCCGATTTTGCAAGGTAGATGATAACTTCAAATCATATCAGAATTACTCCAGAATCTACTAATATGATCATAGGAAACATGTAATGTAATGTTGTCTCCTGCCTCTTGCATACTCCAAGCCATTAGTGTTGATGATTTCTTTCCTTTATAGTTTAGAGTGGGTAAGACATTGTGTACGATATTATTGTTAGAGCTGAGTGAAAGCTGCTAAAGTAATTCACAAACATTTGTTTCCATTTTTAGCAATTTTTTTTTTTACTGTATTTGTGCCCTTTTTCTCATTTGCACAGCAAATCCACTAGCCTGGAGGACTATTGGGTTGACTACGTCCATCCAGGAGGGTCTGGGAATGGAGCTGAGGGAGAAGGCGCTCATTCAGATACATGAAGATCTAAGGCCACATAAGCAGGGAGTGCCTGTGGTATTCATAGTTAGCAGAGTAGGAACTGGAGACATGAGTTGAAGTGACTGGATTGGTTGGGAATGAAATACTGTATTTGAGGACTCTGCTGGTCCACAGAAGGAAGAGCTTCTCCTTTGGCTTGCATCTGGTTGTGTACCTCATGAGATAGGGTCTATGCTGGTGATTCAAGTGTCCTCAGTCTCCAGGGTTTCTCTTGAGTTATTGAGCACTGGGACTTCCTCCTTTGTTACAACTTGACATTATCTCTGCAGAGCAGCAGCAATAGTGCACCTGCTTCTGATGCAAGGGACCATCCCAGATCATTGCTGCTCACAAGCAGTGGATGGGGTATAGTGCCCTGCTCTTGGCGGTAACCATCACTGGATTGGAGCAGTTAGCAGCATTGATCCTATTAAACTTCTCCTCTGCTGAGTCCTGTGGGTGTGGGCCTGCCAGGAAGGAAAAGGAAGAAAAGATAGCGGAAGCAGGAACACAGAAGGGGAAGATTGCTACTGCCTCTCTGCCACCCCACCCCACCCCATCCCCAAAAAAGTCCTAGGACTTCCCAGCAGAGAGCGTAATGTGATCTGCTTGTATTAGATGCAGAAGAATGGAGTTTGTGATGCAGTTAACAGACTTTATATGGGCGTGGGGGAGTAAGATGGCACCAAAGCTCTTCACAAGTGAGCAAGCTGCCTCTGTGGGCCTGGATGGGCTCAGTCAACACATTCATCCTCCAGAATAGCAGATTTCCTCTTATAAGAAGTCTAATTTATGGTAAGACAAAACTGACAGGTTTGACTATTGATGTCTGTCCTTGAAAACAAGTTTTCTGGCAGACGTTTTTTGTCGTGACGCTATAGAATATGGGCAGACGGTGAATTTTGAATTTGTAATGACAGGTATTTGCACCAGCAGCGTGAGGCTGAGTTTTATGTTCATCCAGTCAGGGAATAGAAATGGACCATGAGACTTACATATCCAATCAAAGCAGCTTGAGTTTTGAACTGCCTGTATCCAGTGCTCACTGCAAATAGGTTCAGGAGATTCGTGGGCTGAAATATGTTAAATAAAAGATTTGTAAAATAACATTGAACCAAAACCACTCTGTGATATGTTTGCAAGCAATTTATGAGGTAAAAATATCCAAGGTGAACAAAAAGGTTTGTTTCAAATAGATTGCCAAGTTCTAATCAGCCCGGTTTAAAATGTTACCTCTGTTTATGTTCAAATACATGCCCAAGATGTTTGTTTCCTTCTTGCATCTTTCATATACACTGGATTCTTTTTCCAGGATTGTTGATTGCTGAGCTGCTGACAATGAAGTGTTTGTGGCAGGGTAATTCTTTGCACATGTTTTCATCCTTTGACAATGGTCAAAATGTAGGCCTGCCACATTTTGTAACGTGTTGTAACATACTGCATCTGGGGACTGTACTAGTTCATATCCTCTGCTAACTAGTACAGAGGGCGACTTGTAACACATTCGCTAGTGAGTTACAATATCTTCATCAAAAATAGTATTATTGCATATCAGTGCACCTCCACACAAAGCCTCCCTACATACACTGAGTGCCAAATGGCAAAACTCCCATTGACTTCTGTAGGAGCAAAAGGAGTCCCTTATTTTAATCTACTAAATTTGCTGTCATTTCCAACCTGATCGAATAAATACCACTGTTTTCCTTCCTGCTTATTTACAGCTTTCCCTGGACCTTTACCACACAGAAGATGATATTTACAAGCTCTCATTGGTGCTAGAACCAAGGAATTCTAAATCAGTAAGTAACTTTTATTGAATTTTGAAGGGGATACAGTTGCATATCAATTTTAGAATATTTACAATAGCAGTAATGAGATTATACCAGGGGTCAGCAACCCACAGCACGCGTGCCAAACATGGCACGCGAGCAGATTTTGAGTGGCACGTTGCCTGCCCGGTGAGAGGAGGCGGAGGGGCCGGAAAGCGCCACACTGGGGGAAGAAGCGGGGGAGGAGAGAAGCTTGGCTGCCACAGGACCAAGCTTCTGCTTCCTGCCCCGCAGGGGAGAGCGGTGGGGGGGAGGGTCCCGGCCCCCCACCCACTCAGTCCCCCCCACACACACCTCTCTCCCCTGTGGGGGCAGGAGGCAAAAGCTTGGTCCTGCAGCAGCCAAGCTTCCCCCCTCCCCCGCTTCTTCGCACAGCGTGGTGCATTCCGGCCCCTCCCCCTCCCTGCTGGCGATGGCCCTTGCAAGCGGGAGGGGGAGCGGAGCAGAGCCGAGCGGCAGCGTGCTTGCTGCTCCGTAGAGGAGGCAGAGAGAGGTAGAGATGGGCCTGGGGGAAGGGGGTGGAACAGGGCATATCCCTCCCAGCTCCCTGCCATGAGCCGCTCAGGGCAGGGGGCTGGGAGCACTCCCACGAGCCGAGCACTCCCACACACACCCCAGCCTCTGCCCTGACCTCCCCCCAACACCCAGCCTTCTGCCCTGCACCCCCACCC